>NC_056745.1:1493226882-1493282974 GCF_019279795.1 Protopterus annectens | reverse complement strand
CATGAAGTGTAGTAAGAAAGAAAAGTGCACTAAATAAACAATAAGGAGTGTAGTAAGAAAGAAAAGTGCACTAAATAAACAATAAGGAGTGTAGTAAGAAAGAAAAGTGCACTAAATAAACAATAAGGAGTGTAGTAAGAAAGAAAAGTGCACTAAATAAACAATAAGGAGTGTAGTAAGAAAGAAAAGTGCACTAAATAAAGAATAAAGAGTATAGTAAGAAAGAAAAGTGCACTAAACAATAAGGAGTGTAGTAAGAAAAAAAGTGCACTAAATAAACAATAAGGAGTGTAGTAAGAAAGAAAAGTGCACTAAATAAACAATAAGGAGTGTAGTAAGAAAGAAAAGTGCACTAAATAAACAATGAGTGTAGTAAGAAAGAAAAGTGCACTAAATAAACAATAAGGAGTGTAGTAAGAAAGAAACAAGTGCACTAAATAAACAATAAGGAGTGTAGTAAGAAAGAAAAGTGCACTAAATAAACAATAAGGAGTGTAGTAAGAAAGAAAAGTGCACTAAATAAACAATAAGGAGTGTAGTAAGAAAGAAAAGTGCACTAAATAAACAATAAGGAGTGTAGTAAGAAAGAAAAGTGCACTAAATAAACAATAAGGAGTGTAGTAAGAAAGAAAAGTGCACTAAATAAACAATAAGGAGTGTAGTAAGAAAGAAAAGTGCACTAAATAAACAATAAGGAGTGTAGTAAGAAAGCAAGTGCACTAAATAAACAATAAGGAGTGTAGTAAGAAAGAAAAGTGCACTAAATAAACAATAAGGAGTGTAGTAAGAAAGAAACATGCACTAAATAAACAATAAGAAGTGTAGTAAGAAATAACTGTGCACTAAATAAACAATAAGGAGTGTAGTAAGAAAGAAAAGTGCACTAAATAAACAATAAGGAGTGTAGTAAGAAAGAAAAGTGCACTAAATAAATAATAAGGAGTGTAGTAAGAAAGAAAAGTGCACTAAATAAACAATAAGGAGTGTAGTAAGAAAGCAAGTGCACTAAATAAACAATAAGGAGTGTAGTAAGAAAGAAAAGTGCACTAAATAAACAATAAGGAGTGTAGTAAGAAAAAAGTGCACTAAATAAACAATAAGGAGTGTAGTAAGAAAGCAAACTGCACTAAATAAACAATAAGGAGTGTATTAAGAAAGCAAACTGCACTAAACAATGAGTGTAGTAAGACACAAAAGTGAACTAAAACAATAAGGAGTATAGTAAGAAAGAAATGTATACTAAAACAAGGAGTGTAGTAAGAAAAAAAAGTGCACTAAATAAACAATGAGTGTAGTAAGAAGGAAAAGTGCACTAAATAAACAATAAGGAGTGTAGTAAGAAGGAAAAGTGCACTAAATAAACAATGAGTGGAATAAGAAAGAAAAGTGCACTAAATAAACAATAAGGAGTGTAGTATGTAGGAAAAGTGCACTAAAACAATAAGGAGTGTAGTAAGAAAGAAAAGTGCACTAAATAAACAATAAGGAGTGTAGTAAGAAAGAAACATGCACTAAATAAACAATAAGAAGTGTAGTAAGAAATAACTGTGCACTAAATAAACAATAAGGAGTGTAGTAAGAAAGAAAAGTGCACTAAATAAACAATAAGGAGTGTATTAAGAAAGCAAAGTGCACTAAACAATGAGTGTAGTAAGACACAAAAGTGCACGAAAACAATAAGGATTATAGTAAGAAAGAAATGTGCTAAAAAACAATAAGGATTATAGTAAGAAAGAAATGTATACTAAAACAAGGAGTGTAGTAAGAAAGAAAAGTGCACTAAATAAACAATAAGGAGTGTAGTAAGAAGGAAAAGTGCACTAAATAAACAATAAGGAGTGTAGTAAGAAAGAAAAGTGCACTAAATAAACAATAAGGAGTGTAGTAAGAAGGAAAAGTGCACTAAATAAACAGTGAGTGGAATAGGAAAGAAAAGTGCACTAAACTATAAGGAGTGTAGTAAGAAAGAAAAGTGCACTAAATAAACAATGAGTGTAGTAAGATAGAAAAGTGCACTAAACAATAGAGTGTAGTAAGAAAAGTGCACTAAATAAACAATGAATGTAGTAAGAAAAACGAGCACCAAAACAATAAGGAGTGCAGTAAGAAAGAACTAACAATTTGTTCTAAAACTGAATCTCTGAAAAACTTAAATTTTGCTCAACAGTGGACATGATTTGACAGCTACGGAGGCACAAAGACATCAGACAAATTCAGTCTGAAATTTGAACCTGAGCCATGACTGACATTCTGAAAAAGAATCTGAGCACTGCAGAGACCACACAACAATAAAAAGACAGAGCCCCTTCTCTGAGGGCTGGAATGTTTGAACCTGAACCTTTACAAAAGGGGCTTTGACTAATGGATACTGTTATCCTTCACTGCGCAACCATGTGCACACACACATTCAGTTTTATTAGGAGGATGGGATCACACAGTACTGTCACTGTTTGCCATTCCTCTACTTTTGACAAACGCTTGCCCCTCTATGACACACCATTGGGATACGGCACTACTATACTAACTTTTCCACTGGTATAAGCACATTCCTCTTCATAATATCTTTGGCTAGCCTATGTATTCCTCTTTCCATTATGCCCTATGACAGCCTCTGGTAGCTGGTAAATTAAATGCAGGCTATAGTAACTAAAAAGATCCTATGTAGGAATTTAAATTTCACTATGACTTGTTGAGTTACAACTCAGCTAGGAAACAACTTATCCAGCCTAGCTGGATGAAAAATCAACCAGATGAAAAAAATTAAATTCAAGTTTTTTTTGTGGGGAAGCAAGCACCCCCCCCCCCCCACACACACACAGACACACAATTTATACATACCAACTTTACTGTCTCGTAAACATATAAGAAGAAATCTCACAAATGAAAGGAATCACTGCTACAATCATGGAGTTGAAGTGAACAGATTTGTGCTTATTTGGTAAGAATCTGGTCCCATTTGCTCCTGATAACAAGCAAGAGCAACCAGAAATGAATGCAGCTATTTATTAGGGGACACCCACACCAGTCTCAAGCTTTACATATAGAAGATGGACATTCAGTTTTTCTCACTTTATTTTGACATAAAGGCTATCCATACTGCAAGGGCTAATGAAGCAACAAAAAGCAAAAGGTATAGCAGAGCTTAAGGAAAGAACATGAAGCCCACTTCGATGAATTATCCAAAAGGTGAATGCAAAGTGAAAATTTAGGTGGATTGCACAATCGAAATTGGCCATAAGTATACATGCGTGTGTGTGGAAGAACTACTACGGCACTGATAGCTACCCAGTGGTGTAAACCTTGGCTCTAGATGATTGCCATTGTTGAAGTAACACCCTGACCCCATGTGCAAAAATGGGTAGGAGGAGTTGTAGATGGATGAATGGATTGAAAAATTCATGCCAATATCCTATGGTACTACTGAAGTACTATGTTTTTACTTAGTTTGCCTTCATCTGCGATACTAGTCCTCCAAGGTTACTTCTAAGTAAAGTACAGCTGTGTACCTACCATAAATGTAGATGTTTGAGTGTATTCACTGTTGCAGTCATTACACTTGGGTTATCCTGCTGGCAGGCTACCCACAGTCGGCCTGAATTCCAAAGTCTTGGTCCAGCATCGGTTGCTGTTGCCTCCTCCCTGATGTCAGTGCGCCAGTGGTATAAAAGATGCAGCCAATGTCATTTTCTTCAGTTTTTCTTGCCCCAGATGTCAGGTGCCCCCAAAAGGGTAGGCTAAAATTATGCCAATAAATATGCATGCACTAAAGTAAACATTTCCCTCATCTAACAGCAAATACACCACATAGGTTGTATAGAATAGAGAAGTACAGATAAGTCTCAGCAAAGAAAAAGGGGGATGGTGGGTGGGTAATCTGGACTGCAACAGTGAATACACTCGAACATCTACACTTACGGTAGGTACACAACTGTACTATGTTCATCGTGTTTCACTGTTGCAGTCATTACACTTGGGTTGGATCCCAAAGCTGAGGTTGGGTGGCTGGGTCTAAATAAAATTAGGAGAGGCTATAAGGCCCTGCAGAACTGCAGTGGCAAAGCCTGCTCTGGATTTACAGTAGAGAGGTAAGTGGTAGTGCAGGGGTGTCCAACCTTTTCAGTTGCAAGGGCCGCATTGAGTCAACAGAAATGGTCTGGGGGCATAAACTGAAGAGCAAAAAAAAACGACGCATCATAAACTAAAGCTATGACATACCACTTGCTTTACTGCCCCTCTGCAAAGAATGAAGTGAACCTCCAACAAGGAGGCTATACATCAACATAAAGTACTAAGCTGGAGGATGGCTGGGATATCTTTCTTAACAAGTAGGTTCACACATGCACTTAAGAAAAATGAGGAAAGACAGCCTTCTGTTGAAGTGATGGCCTCCTACTGCTGAGGCTGAGCCCAGATCTGAATCTTAGAATTGTGATTTTTATGGTCTTTTAGAATACAAATCTTCTAGCAATGGGGGCAGACAGAACTTCTTCTGCCAGAACCATAAAAAGTCCTAGATTTTTTTAGACTGTTAAATGAGAGCTACTTTTTTAACTTAAAGTAGACTGAATATAACTGCAGTGCATCTAGTTGTCTGGCATATAACAAATTGCTAACTGTACAGATCTTGCAAGTAAAGACATGGAACTCTTCTGTATTCTCAAGATCTGAAACTAGATATATAGAAAGTAATGAACTATATTCAATATGAGGTCTGACCACGTTTCAGTATAGAGATAACAGTACCTACATTCAATATAAGGTCCGATTGCGCTTCAGTAGAGAGATAACAGTACCTCTGTAGTCCTAGTAGCAACAGTCCTAAAACCAGAATCATTAATTCCCAAACCTTTTTTTGTTAAATAAATTAAAGCATGACCACTAAAGAACATTTTAGAGAACATTATTCCAAAGTCCAGGGATGATGCTTTTGGGCTCACTCTTTCGCTATTACATATTCCACCAATATGGAAGAAACTAATGAGATTAACAGCTTCACATACTGCAACTGCATTATTCACACCTGTCTACATTACCTCACCAGATGTGTGACGCCATGTTGAATAAGCAGGCAGAAAGTGACGGAGTAAAACTGGAGACTATAAATGTAAAGCACAATAAATGAAATGCAATCATGTTTACAGTGCTTGTTGACTGCAGAGCCCATAAATTATAAGGAATTCATGCTTTAAAATAGCATTGATCTCCATGAAGACATCGATAGCAGACAAGGTTTTCAATGGCTAAAACAAGTGATGCACCTCAGAATATGAAGCGGTACCTTACTGTCAATACTACCTGCCTGAACTGTAGCACTCTCCCACTGTAAACACATAGCTCTCCACTTATAATTAATGTGACTGCACACCTACATGAACTACTGAGATCTAGTAATTTTTCCAAGTGCTTAATGTTTCAATTATTGTTCCTGGTATTGTAAAACGTGGACATTTGTCCCAGCTAACATCTGAAATTGTTTTTTAGTGAAGCTAACTTACTCTGTAAATAAAAATGAAAATTATAACTTACAAATGGAAAAACAAATGGTCACATCAAAGACTGATGGGTTCTGTGAAAAAGGAGAACAGCACACAGAAGCAAGCCAGAACAGTGTTCATCAGTACTGTAGTATATTACAGCAAGAGAATAACATTACGAAAGTATGTGCAGCATGTTAACATGTCAGCTCCGTCACAATTTAAAAATGCATAGCAGCAATCCAGCTTCTTTCAAGAGGTACTTAGCAATGGGCAAGTTGTGTTAATTTGTGTTGGGTTACAGCAATGGACAGGTTGAGTTAATATGCATTGGGTCACACAAAAAAACATGCAGACAAGGCAGTGAAGAAGAAAAAAACAAAACGGATCCAAGTTTTTTTTGTTAACTCATATCCAAGTTTGTCTCGTTATTGACTTACAGAAGCACAGACATTTATGCCAGGTATGCACAACTATCACTTCCCAGTCTGCCCATCTCCTCATGTATTGGATAAGCCATCAATCTTAACAGTCTACTCTAGGTCCAATATTAAGCATCCTTCAGTCAACTATAATTATATAGCTTAGCTTACCTTTTACTGCTGTAGAATAGATGTTGTGGTAGTCAGTAAAATAAATCCACTTTCTTCGCCGCGATCTCACTCCTTCCTTCACCGCAAACGAAAAAATGACCGAACGGTGTTTTCGCGCATGCGTATACCAGCGGAAAGACGCTGGTATGAAAAAAAGTGAAAAAAAGAAAGTTGGCGCATGCGCAGAACAGCAGAAGTACGTGGACGTGTAAACACATGGAAAAAAAAGTTAAATTTCAATTAAATTTAAATTTAAGGGTCGCGGGCCGCATGGAAGAGCTCTGAGGGCCGCGGGCCGCGGGTTGGACACTCCTGTGGTAGTGCTTTGTAAAAGTGTGCACTGAACTCCAAGTTGCAGCCTCTAAAATGTCTTTGGTTGGTACTCCTCTGAGGAAGGCTGCTGCTCTGGTTGAATGTGGCCTTATGCCCTTAGACATTGATTTGCCATGTTGTGAATAGCAGAAATGAATGCAGTGGCCTATCCATTTTGAAATAATCTGTTTTGAGATAGCCTTTCCTTGTGATCCTGCAACATATGCCATTAAGAGCTGCTTAGTCTTTCTGAAAGCTTTAGTTCTGTCCAAGTAGAAGCCTAGCTGTCTGTGTATGTCCAAAGAATGCAGAAGTCTCTCACCCTTATTCTGTAGGTTTGGATAAAAAGTAGGCAAATGAATGGTTTGGTTAGGGGCCACACTGGAAACTACCTTAGGCATAAATGTCGGGTTTGTCCTTAGAGAAACCCTGTCTGGATGGAAAATGATAAAAAGGTTCCATAGCCATGAGTGCCTGTAAATCTGAGACTCGTCTTGCAGAGGTTATTGCTAGGAGCAGAGATGTTTTCCATGATAAGAACTTTATCTCAGCTGTATTGGCTGGATCAAAAGAAGGCAGTGTGAGTTTTTCCAAGACATAATTGAGGACCCATGCAGGTATTGGTGCTCTCCTTGGAGGTCTTCTGTTTTTGGCCCCTCTGAGGTACTGCCTTAGCAATGGATGAGAAAAAAATAGGTGGTTCCGTATTGTAATGAGCTGAATGGCAGAGGCATGGATTTTAATTGATGAAAAGGATAGGCCTTTGTCCAGCATCTCAGTTAGGTATTGTAAAATCTGAGGAATATTTGGTACAAACGTGTCAATTCCTTGTGCCTGGTTCCAAGCACAGAATCTCTTCCATTTTTCTGCATAAGATTTTCTGGTACTGGGCCTCCTGGCCTCCAAAATAACATCCATCACTGCTTTAGAGAGAGAAGTGTGTTCTGAATGGCTACATTATCTGCCATGCTGCCAGATTTAGGGTCCTGAGTTGGCTGTGCAGGATCCGATTGTTTCGTTGGGTCAGTAAGTGAGGAATTAGAGGTAATATCCAGGCTGGGCCCCGAGACAAGCTCTTTAGGATTAGGTACCAGTGCTGGTGGGGCCAGTCTGGGGCAATCAGAATCATTTTTGGCTTCTCTTGTCTGACCTTTAGGAGTACCTTGGGGAGGAGAGGCAGAGGAGGAAAGGCATATACTGTTAGGATTTTCCAACTGAATGATAGAGCATCCACTTTCCAAGCTTGCTTGTGATAGGTCCTTGTGCAGAACCTCTGGAGTTGATAGTTGTGGGGGGAGGCAAATAGATCTATGTCTGGGCATCCCCATTTCTTTGTTATCATGCTGAAGACTTGTGGATCCATGAGGTTTCTGCTTAGTTCATCTGCCAGAGTATTTATCTTTCCTGGCAGGAATTGCGCTTGCAGGTGTACTTGACAAGTCAATGCTGTGACCCACAAAGTCATGGCTAGTCTGCAGAGGGGATAGGAATGTGTGCCTCCCTGCTTGTTTATGTACCACATGACTGTAGTATTGTCCGTCTTTATCAGCAGTTGTCCTGGATGAAACAGATCCTTGAAGGCTGTCAGGGCATTTTGAACAGCTAGCATCTCTTTTTGATTGATATGAAGATGCATTTGGCAGACCATGTGCCCTGAATACATTTTCCTGCCATGTGTGCCCCCCAGGCATAGTCTGATGCATCTGTTAATGTCTGCCTGGCTGTGGATAAAGTGAATGGCTGTCCCTTGTTGTGGTGACAGGCCTGTGCCCTCCATTGAAACTCCTGTTGCAGGCAGGGAATGAGGGTAATTAATGTTTCCAGGCTGTGGCAATGTTGAATCCAAACACTTTTTAGATACGATTGTAGTTTCCTCATATGCAGTCTTGCATATGGAATTAGTAGAATGCAGGATGCCATGAAGCCCAAAGCCTGCAGAATTTTTCTTGCAGATAACTGGGTCTTTGTTGCCAACATTTTGAAGTAAGAAGTCAGTTGCCTTTGTCTGGCATGAAATAAGCCATCTGGGTAGTTTTATTTAAGCTTGCACCCAGGAATATTATTTCTTGAGAGGGTACTAGTTTTGATTTCTTTTCGTTTACTGTGTACCCTAGGCAAATTAGTAATCTCTTTACAAACGCCAGATGCTTTAGTAGAATATCCTTGTTCTCTGCTTGAATAAGGCAGTCATCCAAGTAAGGATATATTTGAATTCCTCTGTCTGCAAATGCAATTACTGGTGACAGGCATTTTCTGAAGACCCTGGGCGCAGTAGATAAGCCAAAGGGCAGTGCAGAGAATTGGTAGTGCATTGAGCCAGCTATGAATCTGAGGTATCTTCTGCAAGATTTTCTGATTGGGACATGCAGGTATGCCTCTTTTAGGTCCAATGTTACAAGCCAAGCCTTCTTGCCCAGCATGGGCAGAAGCTGCTGCAGAGTCAACATTTTAAATTTTGGAATGTCCAGGAATGTGTTTAGAATAGACAGGTCCAGTATTGGTCTCCAGGCTTTGTCCTTTCTGGGTACCAAGAAAAGTCTCGAGTAAAATCCTTGTCCCTGCTTTTGTTGTGGCACTTGCTGAATGGCCCTCATGTCCATGAGAGATGAAACTAGTTTTTGTGCCTCTGCCCACTGATTGTGTGGCAGGTTTGGCATACCTTTTGCCCTTGGCAGGGTGTGAAAGTGGAACCTGTAGCCCTGTGACACTGTATTCAAGACCCATTTGTCCTGGGTGATCATGTGCCAATTTTGTGAAAAAAGTGCTAGTTTTTCCCCTAAGGGGGCTGCCAAAAGATAAGTGCTTGGTGCTGGCAGAGGAAAGTCATTGGGACTGTTTCCTGTATGGCTGAGATTTGTCTTCTAGGCTTTGGGAGGTAGAAGCACCCCATTACTTAGACCTGTATGAGCCTTGGGGCTAGGATTTGCCACTGGGGCATCTGTATCTGCCTCTTTGTGGCCTGTCTGACACTGGAAAGGACCAATTCTTTGAAGGCCAGTTCCTGTTAAATCTGGGTGGCTGTACCTGTAAGAAATCCTTAACTGTCTGCATAGACTTCGCTTTGTCCTCCATTTTCTTCAACACCTCTTCTGCCTTAACACCAAAGAAAGTATCATGCTGTAGTGGAGCATCTAATAATTTTCCTTTAACATGATCAGGCAGATTCTGTTCCTTTAACCAAGCATGCCTCCTAATGACAGTACCCATAACAGCAACCCTGCAGGAGGCCTCCAGAGAGTCAAAACCACATTGCAAAGTATGCTTTCCCACTTGTTCAGCTGCATGCAATAAATCCTGCATTTCTTTGTTTTCTGCACATTCAGAATTTGTCAACATTTTCTGTTTAAGCAGTGACATTAAGTATTGCTGATATTTAAGCATATGAAACTGACAATTTAAAGCTCTTACAGCCAAGGTAGCAGAAGTGTAAATCTTTTCCCCACATCTGTCTACTGCCCTTGAATCCCTATCAGAGGGGATAGGGTTTTTTGCAGTGGAAGCCTTGACCCCTTTGGGACCCTGAGGTATAGTTTCTGGGTCAGCAGCAGGGTTTTTATAAAGAAATTTCTGTGAATCTGGAACCCTGCAGCATCTGTCTGGCTTAACAGGTGCAGGGGGTAAAGAGTCAGGAGACAGGCCGGACTCTGAAAATACATCATCTACAATGTTTAACACAGGGGGGAATAGCAAGAGGCCTGTGCTGAGGTAGTAAAAGAAAATCTCTGAGCCTTTTCTTAGATTCTGAGTAGTCTTCGCTCTCCCAGTGGAAGTGCTCCTTCATGGTATGCAGGGTTTCCCCAAAAGAGTAATCCTCAGGAGGAGAGGCTGAAGGGATAGATTCTTCAGCATCAGAATCCTCATAGGGAGGAAGAGAGTATTCCTATTCAGAAGAGGAGTCAGAGGAAATGGAAACCTGATCTGAAGATTCATATTCTGTCTCTTGCCTAGGCCTCTTATCAGGAGGGGGATGGGAACCCCTGATCAAAGTAATTAGGTCTTCGGCCATTTTGAGCATCTTTTTTTTTTAAGCTAAGAGGCCTGTCCATGGGATTGCTGTACTTGTTTCTTTGTCTTTAGTGGTGCTTTAATCTTTGCCTTTGAAGCTGAAGTCGGTTTTACATATAACTGTGTAGGCCTGAAAACACCCCCAAAAGCCAATGCCTGCTCAGAGGCTCTGGACCCATCTGAAGGGATATTTTCCGAGTGTCCAATACCTTGAGTTTCCTGTGGCCTAGTCGGCTCCACATGAGAGTTGGAAGCGGCCTGCGGCTCTGAGGTAGCAGGCGTCAGGGGCTGCGATAGCACCTCACTGACAACCGGCAAACCGGTATCTGGCTTAGAAGAAGCCTCATCGTCAGTTTTGCACCTCGGATGTCTGTCCTTTTCCTTGCATTTCTTGTGAATTGCAGTAGTCGGATGGCTATTTGATGACATCATGTAATTAAATCTTCGGCCAAATTAGTGAAATGCAAAATCGTGCCGACACTTAATAGTGCATTGGTTAAATCTAGCACAAAACCTACAATTAGCAACATCGTGATCAGGGCCTAGGCAAGGAATACAATAAGAATGGAAGTCCTTATGAGGTATTTGCTTCCCACAAGAAATACAATTATTAACTTTTTCTGACATCGGTCTGGAGCAAGAAAAAAGTTTCCCCAACGGGATACTTAGCTTTAAATGAAGACTTCGGATCTGAAATTCGAATATGAAAATCTCAGGAGTTGGCCGACCGGTACTTGTGAACTGCTTTTGCTTCAGGCACCGCGCGGCAAGAAAGACTAAAGAAAATGGCGTCGGCTGCATCTTTTATACCCCTGGCGCACTGACGTCAGGGAGGAGGCAACAGCAACAGACGCTGGACCAAGACTTTAGAATTCAGGCCGACTACGGGTAGCCTGCCAGCAGGATAACCCAAGTGTAATAACTGCAACAGTGAAAACGATGAACATATATTTACACGTGTCACCAGCACTGTTTTCAAAAATGTCTGAAAGACACCCAACATATAAATAGTGAAACCCTGAATTATAACAAGGGTATTATGTGCCTCTAAAGACACACCATCTAAATGGGATGGCTAGTAAAAAGCATGCGTTAATATCAATCTGTGAGTTTTAGTACAGAAGAACTGAAAAAATAACACATCATGACATTTTGTAAGGAAAATAGCCTAGCGTTAGTCTTATGAAAAATGCAGACAACAGTGTCTGCTGCTCTCATTTGACTTAGCGCTGAAATGCAAAACTTCCTTGTGTCAAGCTTAAAGGGTGGGAATTAAAACAGTTTTCAAGGGCCAGTCAAGTAAATGACATTCATGCTCTTCCCTTGAGGATATAATCACTTTCTTGAAGGTAAATGTCTCTGTCTCTTGAGGTACAATATGTTACTGTTCAATCTGTAAATCTGCAGCCCTTGAGGTGGGGATGCAAATGCTGCAGGTTCGGTTTCTGTTGAGTGAGAAGCCTGGAGTTGCAGTGGCTCTACACTCAAAGTTAGGAGTCAAGAAAGATTTTTTTTCTGCACATTTCAAACACACTTCTGTTATGGAACTTGTGATAAAAACGCCTAACACCATGACTGAAAACCCATAATGTTGGGAAAACTCGTATACCTCCGGAAATCTTAAGAAAAATGCTTTTTCAGACTTATTGGTCGATATCATATAACTGGAAGACAAATACCTTTCTGACACATTAGTTGTGTAGACTATACAACTGAATATTCCATTTCTTTTCTACTGGTGTATGTATACAATACTGCTGAACTTATATTCAGAAGTTAAAGTGGACTTGGTTTATCACAGTATGTTTTTGGCTAGATTTTTAAGGATGGTCCTTTTAATCTAATGGTTACTTTTAGATAATTGCATTTTCCACATCCTGGAAGTCTACTATAAATCTTAGCTGTTTAAAGACTTTAGGACCTCTCTGGGGGTAAATAGAAGGGCTTTTAGCATCGTCAACTGACCATGAGCAAAATCTCTAGAGTGTAACCCCCTCAACAATGAGCTGCTGACCAAAAAAGTTCTCCAGACCTCAAGACAAAAATATTCCACACACACACACACACACACACACACACACACACACACACACACACACACACACACACACACACACACACACACACACACACAATAGGAAGCAACTAGAATCAAGTGTTTACTTTAAAAAGAGGAAAAAAGTACATTAGTAAGATCAGTGGCAAGAAGGGGGGTCTAGATTAAAAGTTATAGGGGTTGCTATGTTGATACAGACCAGGGGCAAATGTTGGTGTTTTGCAGATTTTCTTAGTGCAAGTTTAAAGTTCTTGTGGTTAGGAAGCTGCAATGCATAAAAGATGAATAACCTATAACTTAATGACATACGGCCACATAATGAGAACATGGCATGTCTGAGCTCTTACGGATATATATCCTTAACTTTATTTTCTTTTTTAGTACTTAACATATTCGTTTGACGTCTAGTTTAAACAAGAGTTCTTTGCACTGCATAGTGAAATAAATACATTAACAGTGTTCAGTTTCTTCAGCTGTTAATGTCCGTGTCACATGCTGAATCACTATGTTTTTTCCATCTTTCTAACTCTAATAACCTTGATAATTTCTGATAAAGCAAGATCTGCAGAATGAGGAGGAACACTGGTGTCATGTTGAAATGTTACTGAACAGTTAAAAAGTGTAATAAACCAAAAGATGTTACATTTCTGGTTGCAAGTTACTGTTACAATATGATGCCGTTAAAGTAAGCTGAATTCCTCTAGAAAAAATAAAGTAATATGAACCTTTAATACTAAATTGGATGGTACAGTTGTAGCTCATGGTGATTGTATATCAGTTGCTAAGTGCTACAATCCATGAGTGCTTCCATGTATTCCAGAATTCAGACTTTGGCAGAAAATTTTGACCCTGACTTGCACAGTATGGTTTGTATAGTTGTTCTTTATGAATTCTGACTATGTGAAAATGGCACAACATTTTAAGAAACACTGGAATTCTATGCCACATCAGACTGTTGGCTTACAATATGATGTTTCCTAAGGTAGTATGGATTCATCACAAACCAAGTAGAAAAACTGGAGAAAAATGGGGCACAGCTATATACTAAAAAGTATCTTTTACATTACTTTATCCAGCTGAAAGTCACAGAACATAACAGAATAATGCACCTTTTTTATTTAAAGAGCAAGAACCACTGAAGTTGAAAACTGCAATATGCAAGAAACAGCCAAAAGCAATAGGTTTGTATTAAAGTCAACCAACTAACCAACCAATCTCAATGCAAATGTAAAGAAAATCCAGTTTAAGTAAAGTGAACATTTTAAGCAGAATTCAGAAAGCTATCTAGGGCACTATTAAGCAGAGGGTAAAGCAGATTCATAACATGCAGTACCCCCCCCCCCTCCACAAACCAGCTTCCCTGTTTTAATTAATGCAGCACAAAACAATCTCTTTAGTACTTACAGGAACAGTTTACGCCACCTAGTGAGACACTAACATCGTCCATTGAAGCTGTATTTAAATGTGTACCAGAGATTGTAATGTTTGTTCCTCCATCGCGAATACCTTTGTTGGGGTGAATTTCATGAACTTTAGGTTCCTGTGATAGCAAAAATATAACTTTATGAACTAATAATAAACATTTTAATTAAAATTATACCACAAGACCTTGTTAAACAAAATACTATAGTTCAATGTGAATTCAATATTAATGCCATGATACCATTATCCCCCCCCACACCAACAGGGTTCTAAGGTATAATATATACCAAATTGTTAAGCAAGCCATGAGGCGTAAACCACTACTTTTAGGACATGACTTGGTACAGGACCACACCTTAGCTAATATGACCTACTGCTGATCAAATACTTTAATGCTGCCAAGTAATATCACTGGCCACTGTTCAATACACTCAGACTGATCTTTTAAAACAATAAAAGCCCCCACTAGAACACATGACAAATACACCCTTCTCGTAAGGCATGGAAACTTGCTAGACTCGCACTCAAGAGCCTTAGAATGAGCTCCTTTATATCTACAGAGGGACCCTGAGCTTGTAGTACTCCATGTCATGAAGCAGCCGGAAAAGGACCACAAGCTTGAAGTGGACAATGTCATGACGCAGATGACATGTGACCACATAGACACATTTAAAAAAAATGGCCATGGCTACTACAGATTCATAGATGTGTTCTAGGTTAATGACCACCAGGTCTTTTCAAGCCTAGCTGTACATCCCAACTCTCTGACAAGTTTGGGTACCCTTGTTAGGTGAAAACAAGGGCTTGGTATATGAAACATTTACAAGCACCTATGTCTATTAGAGAGAGAGGTGTCAAACCAGGGATGAATTTCCAGTACACCATCCAACTGTCCAAGTTCCACTTGAATTGGGTTAGGGAGGAACTCTACTTCATGTGGATGAGGAGTTTTTTTCCAGAGAAGGGGTAGTCTCTGGGATACTTACCTGTGTCTCTTTCAGGTCCAATTTATATCACAAGCAAGGTTTAGGCTTTTAGAACAGGTTATTCTGGTGCTGTTTTATTGCAGATATGCAGGAGGTCCATCAGTGAGGGTCTGAAGATGCCTTGTATGCCAGGCATAGATCTTCAGCAGCCTGTAGGAGACAGAATACAGGGGACAGGTATTTGAGGCAGTCTACATAGGACATGCTATTTACTCCCTTGTATTCCTTTGGTGAGGAACCTCTGGGGGCATTCTGGTTGTTGGATGTGCCTGGTTTGATACATACCAAAGGGGACACTGCACTCAATGATAGGTCTCATGAATGCCAAATACAGTGGAACAAGCTCCTCCTTCATATGGATGACATACTTTGTAAGCTGCACAACACAGAATGATTTCCTCACTATCACAGATACATGAGGTTTCAAGGTTAGACTACTGCCTGTGTATGTCTCCAAGTCCCTGATTAATAGGTCAGCTCTTAGGGATGTGCCATCAATATGATAGCTATTAGAAGTGGATGACTTCCCGAAGAACACTCTTATGCATTTCTTGGCATTTAGTTTTAGTCCATGGCTCTGACACCAGTATAAGCCCTTCTTGGAGAATATTAGTGTTGGTGGGGGATTCTATGACTGCTCTGGATTTGCAATTCTTTGCAGACCTCTGGTGAGCCAGAGGCCCTTCACATTTGCCATGACTTCAGGGAAGATGAGCGAAAAAAGAGCGATTCCAGGACTGATCCCTGAAGCACTCTGCTGGTGACTAGCCTTTTTGCAGAGGTGGACGCCCCATTTCTAACTTCCTAGATCCTATCTGTGACCCAGCTGGCTATCCACTGGGTGACATAAGGGTTTATACCCAATGTCTTGAATTTGTCAATAATGCCCGAGTGGTGTATCAAATTCCTTGGCAGGTCACAGTAGGCACTGAGCACCATTTTATCCTCATGCATTGCTTTGGTGAGGGGTGACAGCTGCTGCTCTCCATGCACGAAACACAACGCCTGTTTGACGGCTACAGTTAAATAGTCATTCCAGACAGCCTGATAGATCATGTTTCATGCTACTTAGAAGGTAGCCTGGGGTACTGTCCAGTGATGCAGTGTTCTTGGCCTTAGAGAAAGCATCAAGGACTTATTCCCTAGTGATAGTAGAAGGGAGTAATATTTGATGGTATTCCCTGAGAGGAGGTTAAGAGGGAGAGATGAGTAAATTTAGAGGTTGTAAACATAGCTAAGTAATGCCCAATGGTTTTCTTTGGCCTGAGTGGCCAAATGTACCTCAAATTTGGCTTTGGTAGACTACTTGTCCTCTGAACTGTTTGTTTTGTTCGATGAGTGCTTTTATCCTGATGGTTGCTGTGCTCCTATTGCTTGCCATGATTTTCTCCCTTCTGTTATACATCCTACTGATGTTGCGATTCCACCAGAATGGCTTTTTTTTTGCCCGTTAGTTCTGTATTTATTCCTGGTGGGTACAGCCGTCTGTTTACAGCTAGTAACATGCTTGTATAGGGTTTCTATGATCAGTTCCACATACGCAGGAGTGCTCTTGGGGTTTAGAGGGGCTTGAAATTTGGCCAGGTTATCACTTAGTAGAATAGTTCCTGAACATTCCAGAGTTAGCTGGCATTCTGAGTTCTTTTTCTACTTTAAAGACGACAGTTTTGTGGTCTGACCTTACCGAAATAACATTATACCATGGAGTGTACAGTGATATCCCACATAACACAGGAACAGAGACCCAGTATATCTGCAGCCCTGGTCACTTGGTTAGCGT
This sequence comes from Protopterus annectens, assembly GCF_019279795.1. Lineage (NCBI taxonomy): Eukaryota > Metazoa > Chordata > Ceratodontiformes > Protopteridae > Protopterus > Protopterus annectens. The sequence goes on along the minus strand of NC_056745.1, from coordinate 1,493,266,346 downwards.
ATTGACAATCTGGTCTGTGCCTGCACATTTGGTGTCGTATATAATTCCCAGTTAACAGTGTGGCAATTAGTCACCCATGAATATGGTAAAAGGTTGGATAGTGAGTATTTCCATTAAACTTAAAAGCATGTTATGGGTTTCTTGAGTCAGGGGTCCTATTGCTTGCAAAACATAAGAGAAGAAACTCAGCCTGTACAAGCCTTAATATACCCCTTAAATTAGCCCTAGGGTATCAAGACATGTCATATATGATTCGGAAGCATGGCTTAAAATGGCACTCATAGCGGTATTAGCTTTGTAATCACCTATGAGCTTGTAAGAAACAGCAGACAAAATAGACCTCTGCACCAACATTTTTTTAGTGGTTATGAAACACCAGTGAATTATTAGGAGCACTGCAAGGAATACTTTTAAACTGCTGTAGTATCTAATCATGGGCAACACTTGACCATCAAAAAAATCAGCAGGAGAAACAACTGGTAAAGGCATTTGCTGCACTGTTATCCCAAATTTTTCTTTGCTAGGCAATACAATTACCTCTTACAATACAAATATGTATGCCATAATCATGAGACTCTCAGTCCAACAATCACAAAACATCAAAACACCCAAATGAGTCCAGTTGCAGCCAGCCTTCCTAAAGATGGCTACAACTCAACCTGCTAAATCAATTAGCACACCTTTTCAACCTATCACTCACAAGTAAAACCGTGCCAAGACACACAGGAAATGCACACACCGTCCCTCTTACCACACAGTTTCTACCCTTTAATACTAGCAGGACTTGAACTGAAGAGTGGGGGGAGAAGGCAGAAGATAGAGGCTGGTCTACCCAGGAAAAGAACTTCCAGGTTTACATTCCCTGGTAGGTTTCTCCTGAAATCTTTTCTCAGGAAGTGTTTACTCTTTGCAGACAAAGGAAGTGAGCTTGGGAGGACAATTCTGTTGATATTAAGGACTGATGTGAAAAAAATGTTGAAATCCTACATTATTTTTTCCTTCTCATGCAGAGTTTTGAAAAGTTCAGGTGTAGCAGGAGCAAAAAAAAGGTTCCCTATGAAGTGGGGGTCGGAGATACAGAAGCTTGGCTACTATATCCTCCGGAAGGGACTGTGAGCAAAGTCATCAGACGGATGGATAATAGAGTCACTGGCTGCAGCCCAACAGGAAGCCTCTGCAGCATGACAGCTGCATTTAATGGAATGCCTGGCTACTTGTGTAGCATGTAACCATGGACTCGGCCTGTGCCATGTGCTCAGAATCATCTAAATTAGCCACAGTTTATTTAACTCCCCTAGAATGAGCAAAAAGTACTTTGTCATGTATGTTTGCTAATATAGGGTCCTAAGGGCCAAACAAACAACATTTTATCATAAATCACACAGTATATTGTACAACAGCAGTCACAGGTGCCACCAACACTATGACTGGAGACCGACTTGGGTGCCACAAACCAGACTATTAAACCACTCAACTGCCCAACAGAATGGACAGAGGTTGTCTCAGGAGCCACAAAACACATTTCAAAGAGTTATTAGGCTCAGGTGCTGCACAATTAAAAAGTCGTTTGTGAAATGTTAGAAGCAAAGAGACTACAGCCTCTGGTGCAACACAACTATTCTTTCCAGGTTTGTCAGACTTGGCTGCCACATGCTTAAATGTGGCCAAATATAGTTACTGTCAAAAACTAGCCTAAGCACAAAAGGAATGGTCAGTATCGATAATTGTAGATGTCAGTATTGATAACTGTAGATGTCTACCATGACCTGCAATGAGAGCAACAAGGAGATATTTTAACAACAGGAGCAACTAATCTGAGAGCAACAAAGAAAATCGGGTCAACACAAAAACAACAGCTGAATAGGTACCTCACAACAACTCAGAGCCAGGTTTTTCTGCCAGCAGCAGTCTTTGGCAACTGTGCAAGAAAGCAAAATGATGTAGGGAATGTTAGACAACAGTTACAAATACTTTAAACCTGAAATAAGATGGAGGCTTTTTGGGATGTACCTTACCAGATACCTGCAGCAACTGGAAAGACCCCAAAAGTACCTCACCAAGATTATCAAAGGGCACAAACAGATGCCATATGCTGCCCGGTTAAAGAAACTCCAGCTCTACTCAGTGGCATACCGCCTGTTCAGAGGCGATCTGTGCCTGACGTATAAAGCCATGTCCAACCCAGAATTAATGGACATGCTGCACCTCAGAAAATCCAAATCCCATCAAGCTACGCTCGAGAGACTTGAACCTCAGCACTGAAATAAATAGGACATGCTGGAGGGACAGATTCATAACCCAGAGGCTCCCTTCACTCTGGAATAAAATCCCAGTCCAGGTTAGGCAGAGTCCCTCATTGACTCTCTTCAAGAGGAATCTTGATGAGTGGATGGGAGATCGAGGTTTACCTGGTATCACTTCTGTGTCACTGTTAGACAGAGGCACAGTATACTAACCTCGAAAAAGGGCATAGCAAAATTAATTTAAAATGGGTGGCGAAAGCCAAACACACTCTGGCTCGGCTTATAAATGCCCTAGGGCAGATAGCCTAGTATGAGTGTATGAGACAGACCAATGTACTGCCTGCAAACTTTAACAGAATTACTTGTCAAACATCAATAATAATGAAAACAGAAAAAGAAAAAAAACTTAAAAGTGTTTTCATCTGGGTAATTACAGGACTTCAGAGTAAAATCACTCATTGTTCCACCCTATTAAATACACCAAACTAACAAATCAACATATTTACATATTTCTATATTTTATTGAACTATTTATTGAATAATTTTGATCTTCATGGACAAACTGTTTTTACACTACATTTTATTTTTTTGTGTTATATTTACTGCTTATTTTAACTGTTGAATTACTCAAATATTTATGCACTAGTAATGCAAACATACACTCCAGTGGCTCTACTCGACAGAGGCACTAGGAACTAAAGTTGGATGGCACAATGCCAGGTTAATCCTATGGGCTAGGCTTGTAAAGGCTCCAGGGCCATTAGCCTAGTACACACCTATGAATCTATGAAAATTTATGCACTGTCTGGGCCTTTGCTGGCTTTGCTGCTGGTGCCTGGAGGGCCCATCTTTGTGCCCCTTCCTATGCACAGTTTTTGCTTGGGTAGGAAAGGACCAGTGCATGGTAGGGAAGTTCCTGTGGAATCTGGGGGGTTGTACCTGCAGAAAGTCCTTGACTGCCTGCATTGACTTAGCCTTGTCTTCCATTTTCTTAATCACCTCCTCTGCCTTAGGGCCGAACAATTGTTCCTTATCCAAGGGGGCATCCAGAAGTTTTAATTTAACCTGATCAGGCAATGGTTGTTCCCTCAACCATGCATGCCTTCTAATGACTGACCCAGAAACTGCAGCCCTGCTAGTGGCTTCCAAAGCATCAAAGCCACAATGCAGGGAACGCTTGACCACTTGAGAGCTAGAGAGTATCAGCTCTCCTAGTTCTCTGGTAGTAGTACTTTCTGGTAAGGTGGATATTTTCTACTTTAACAATTCCAGTATTTTGTGTTGATATTTAAGCATATGGAATTGGCAATTGAGAGCTCCAATGGCTAGGGTAGCTGAAGTGTAGGCCTTCTTGCCCCACTGGTCCAAGGCTCTGCTCTCCTTGTCAGAGGGTATGGGATTTTTGGAGGAACTGGCCCTAGCCCCCTTAGGTCCCTGAGTAATGACCTCTGGGTCAGCTGCAGGGTTTTTGAACAAATACTTAGGGGTGTCTGGCACACTGCAATATCTGTCAGGCTTTCTGGGTGCAGGGGGCAGGGCATCAGGGGTGAGGCCAGACTCCAGGAAGACATCCTCAATCACATCCTGAATGGGAGGAATAGCTAAGGGTTTATGTTGTAGCAAGTCCAGGAAATCTCAGTCTCTTCTTTGATTGGGGGTTGTCCTGAGCCTCCCAATAGAAATGCTCTCTTAGGGAATTTAAGGTCTCCCTGAATGAGAGGTCCTCAGGAGGGGATGCAGAAGGAATGGATTCCTCAGCATCTGAATCTTCAAAGGCTGCAGGGGCTGTTCTTCTGTGAGTCCAGAAATTCAGAGGCCTCTGACTCTGGCTCCGAAAGCAACTCTGGAGAAAGGTCCATTTTTCTTTTGGCTGGGGTAGCTTGAGCAGACTGGTTACCCTGATGACTGAGATTAAATCCTCAGTCATCCTAAGTAACCGCTGAGACTGAGCAGGTTAGGTGGGAGGTAATCTGTGACTGGGGTTCACGGAAGGTGTTTTCCTATGGGTTGTCCTAGTCTTAGGTGCAAGTGATTCAATGGGCTTATGTGTGGTTATGATTGGTGGCATGGCCGTCAGTCCTTGTCTGGCGGTGGTCATCCGAAAGGCCTCTGAGGAAGCCGGTGCCTGCAAAGTGGCTCTGGACCCAACCATGGGTAGGAGAAGCCTGATCCGGTGGCATACCAGACTCCAAAGGGTCTCAGTAAAGGCCTATGATGGCTCTTCAGCTGTCGTCAGGGGCTGCGTATGCGCCTTACTGAGTTCTGCTGTACTAGTGAATGGTTGGCTGGCTGACTTCAGCTTTGAGTCATCTGAGGGCCTAACCTTCCATGGTCTCTTTCCTTTTCCTTCCTCTTTTTTGGAATTTCCACAGTAGAGTGACCAACAGATGCCATTTTGCATTGGTAACTACTCTCCCTGAAATGCCTAGCTACAAATTCAGCTCTTCTACAGATGGTTCTAGTGTTACAGGACAGAACCTACATCCAGGGACATCGTGTCTGGGCCTAAGCAAGTTACGCACAGATTATAAAAATCTTAGTGTGGTATTTGTTTTCCACAATGGAGGCAGTTATTCACTTTCTTGGACATCGGATTAAGTGCAAGAAAAGGTTCCTCAATGGGCCACTTAGCTTTTAGTAGGTTTCTCACTCACTCTGGCAACGGCCGACCGACGTACTCGCAAACTGCTTCTGCTTTGGGCTCCACGGCAAGAAAGACTGATGTAATGGCATCCGCTGCCTCCTTTTATAGCTCTGATGGACTGACATCAGTCTCAGGTGACTGACAGCCAACACAGGAGGGAAATCCTTTACTCTGGTATTTGGGCCAGCCGAGGGATACCCAGCAGGGATAATCCACAAGTGATGACTGCAACAGTGAAACACAAACAAGATCAGGGTATTTGCCAGCTTAAGGAAAAAGGGACAGAGAAGACACTACAGATGGCTAGGGGAAATCCTAAGTGAGTTTCAGGTGTACTATCAAGAGACTGTATAAGGAAGAGGATGAAGAGCAGAATGAAATAGGGTTAAACGAGGAGATGCATGCAAAGGGGCAACTGGCAAGTATAGCAAAGGAAAGAGGAGCATACTTGACCAAGGCTATAATCACTGAGGTAGTGAAAAGGTAAGTTCACAAAATGAAAAAGGGGAAGTCTCCTGGAATGGATGATTTCCCCAACAAAGATGTAGGAAATTAAATGTTTGGACAGAAATACTTAAAAAAAATATTAAAAGGTGCTGATCCTCTGCAGAGCTGGAGAGATGCAGTAATTGTGGTAATTCACAAAAGGGAGGGGTGGTCAGACGCTCTCCTAATACAGACCAATATAAATCTTAAATCATAATTATAAATGATTCACATCAACAGTAGCAACTACATTAGTGGAGGTGGTCCCTTGCACAGTACAACAGGCTTTGCGGGGGGAGGAGAGCAACACACATATTGATAAAAATTCTGCTGTTACTGAAAGAGGGGAAAAACTGGCCGTATTACCCTTGGTGCAGAGAAGGCCTCTGATAGAGTTAGGTGAGTATCTGTTTCAAGTGCTGGGAGGGTACATGGGTTTCCAGAGGACTGGACAGAGATGTTGAGGAGGGTACACAAAGGGACAAAAGTAAAAATAAGAATGAGACTCCCAAAGGGGTTTGAATTACTTACAGGGTTGATGCAGAGATGCCTTTTCTTTCTCTCACCATTAATTTTCACCTTACAGTTAGAGCCACTGGCAAACCATGTCAGGACACCTGAAATTCTAGGATACAAATGGGGTGACATGCAGAGAAAAATAGTACTGTTGTCCGACATTCTGTTGATAAAAAGACCCAAGGAAGGATCTCTTGAACATCTAGGAGCTAGTGAGTAAGTTTGGAAAATTAGCAGGCTATGAAGTGAACCAGGGGAAAATGCAGGCCATATCACTAAATAGGACACAAGAGCAGGAGAGACTGAGGCATCATGGGAAGATCAAATAAAATACTTGGGGATATGGTTAAAGAACAAGGTTCAAGAAACTATGCAAACAACATCGGAGAAGGCATTGTGGGGGGTCAAACTTTAAATGAGAAGATAGGAGTACACAGGGGGCTGGGTACTGAATAAAAAAGGTACACATTATACAATTGTACTTTTTCCCCCAGCTGCTATACACAATTCAGTTATTTTTGAATATATTTCATGAAAATTGCATGAGAAAGGTAAGGTGGTAAAGCAGTCAACAGATTTTTTTATGGGAGGGAAATAAACTGAGAGTAGCCTGGGCATTGGTGACTGTCGACAGAAAGGGGAGTGCCTGTCAAGGGCTGGATTTTAATGATGGCCTGAGGGCCAGTCAGCTGACAAATATTTTTAGGCTAGCTGACTAAAGATATTAAACAGACTAGAAAAGTACAATATTGGAAAAGACAAATTCACTGAAAAAAGGCATGGATCTACAGGGGTATTTTATAGAACATCTAGACACATGACAGGATATCCCATTGTTAAAGGGAATGCAAAATCTACCCAGTGAATTGTTACAGGATGAGGTAGTGGATAGATGGAGAGAAGAGTTATTCCCGTTTGGCATTTGGAAGGATGAAAGACTAAAGAACTCATTTTGGAGATGGATTAGGAGAGTCACCTGGGCCAGACAGTGAGCAAAGGTGGTGAAGGGGAGGGTTTGGTAGAATGATTAAGGTCTTCCACACACAGACAGACAAAAGGTACAGGGTTAGAGTATGACACCAGGCTACTGGTTAAGGCTTAAAATGGCCCTACAGGGCAGCTAGCCTAACACTCACTTATGAATCTATTAGAGCATGAATGGACTTGCAACAGAAATTCTCCTTACACAATGTAATGGAGTGAGAGTATTGGGGATTATGGGACATGTTAAAGAGGAAGGTAGGGATAGATGCTGCCTCAATCAGCTTGATACAGACAGTTAATTCATATGACTGGAAGAGGAGGAAGTGGAGAGGTTGACAGTGCAAGCACTAAAGACATGGAGAAAAAAAGGAGGGAAAACATTTCCCAAAAAACAAAACAAAAAAATAAAACACAATAGGAAATACCAGAATAGGTGTGGGCTGAAGTGATAAAATTGCTGAAGTCTGTAACCAAGTCAAGAAGTTCAAAATATTTGCTTGGCAATGGCTACACTGGTATTTTTACACGCCAGGCAGACTTGGTAGAATCTGTGGTCTAAACACTGAGCGCTGATGAAGGTACGAGGGAGGGACTTGGGGTAATTGGCTGCATATACTCTGGGGGTGCCAGGTTCTGAATCAGTTTAAGGTAGATATGGAAAAGCTGCAGCATGCAGTAGTGGGAAGTGAGTTTAAACTGATAAAGTAATTATTTTTATTGGGTGCAGATGGGCAAGATATAGGACGGTACAGCAAAGGGATCGCAGTGTTAATGTGTGGGAGGGGGATCCATAACTAAAAAGTGGAAGCAGAAACAGCCCCAAGTTAACTGAAGTTAAAAACAGTCAAACACATAGCAAAAGAGGAATGGAGGCAGGAGATCAAAAAGAATATAAAGGTGGAAAGGTAGAGGGTTAAGTTCTTAAGTAGGAATAGGAAAGGCATCTGCAGCTGGCTGTCCAAAAAAAAAAAGATGAAAAAGTAAAACTGATGACATGAACAGAGGAAAGGGAGGTTACATAAAACAAGCCAAGGCAAAGTATCAAAAAAGTGAGTGGGAGGGGTAGTGCTTGATTACACCTGGTTGCTGTAAACAGGTGGTGGTTTTGATTTACACTGAGGTCTTAAGGTTTGAGATGATGTTGGATAAAGAGCTGAATGGGCAGATGAAGGGTTTAAAAAGTTTTTTAGGGTGATATGCATTGGTTTATGTAAAATACATAGGGGGTAAGGACTTAGCCATTCCATAACTAAGTAGAATAGTTGAGAGATTGGGCCTTAGTCACTTCTCTTGCTAACAGAGTACATGTTAAGGTCATCCAGGCTAAGTGGAAGAGAAGCAATGAAGACTTAGCATGAGTAGATAAACATGCTTGTAACTAATGGTACAGGGTTGGTCATTTTGTTAAATATGAAACATCCACGTATAAAACATTCATAGTTGGTGCAGATACCTGGTGATGGATCGGTACTAACACCATGGAAAGGGAATGCTGCAAGATCGAAAACCTCGTGCCTTAGAATACACTCAAAATACTGTCAGAATGGCATGGTACACTGAATAGTAGTAGTTCAATGATTAACAGATTTATTAATCTTGGCACTTGTTTAAATTTGACTTTTACAGCACAGTTTCTTAGTGGCCTTCTCTTTATAAAACAAACTGTTAAAAATAACTAAGTGATTGAAAACTTGCTGAGGTGCCGAATCCTGTTGTGCTAGAACTCTGAGGCCCTGTTGAATTTTAAATGCATTTCAGCAAGTTAAACATTCTTCTAAATCATTATTACTATCAGTACAAATGCACACGGTTGTTGATTCTGTCAGACTACTACATGGTTGAATTGCCACTACTATTAATTAAATATGTTGTCACGGACTGTGCTACAAGTTGTTTTTATCTATATATGGTTATTTAATGTTATCTTAAAAAATCTGGCACAGCAGTCATTTTCCCAGAGTAGCACTAAATGTGATTTAAAAGCATACAGACTGAATTGAATTAAATAAAACATGCCCCTGATGTCTTTGTGACTGGTAACAACATCCAAACCAGCTACAGGTGGCCAATCCAGTAGCAGTGCATAGTGAGGAAATGCCGCATATAGTAGTCCAACCAAAAAGATAAGCAAGTCCTGCTATTCATTAAAATGCAATGGATACATTTAAAGACACAAAGCCTGCCTGAAAATCAACTTTAAATTAATCATGAAGCATGCAAGATGTCCAAAACCACCAGTAAGTTTCCTAATCTCTTTCTCCGAAAAGCCTTAGTGTGTCATATGAAGAAAACTTCCACATCGTAAGCAGTATTAACACATTAGCAGTAAATGCCCTTCAAAAGAACATAACTGCAAATGGATTAAATAAAACACTTCCCTGGTGATTTTGGGATTGGTAGCAAAGACAGATCAAGTTAGAGCTGGTCAATCCAGTAGCAGTGTGTAGCAAAGATTGCTTAGCATTCCTGTTAAAAGTATGCCCTGCAGATGTATATGTACAGCCAAAGTTTACTGCATCTTGTATCCCACACAAAACCTAAGAACTAAATCGCAAGTCTTCACTTTAAGAAGTTTGCAGTCATTAGTGTGACATAAAAATTGAAATTGTAATCATAACAATAAACATTGAATAAAAAGAAGGTGCAAGAAAGTAAAAATGTGGACGTACCCTGTACTCAAACATAACGTCAGAAAAGCCCGTCTTTTCAGGGTTTATGGTTACTCTAACACCACCTTTGGTGGTAGCATTAGTATTACCAGTTTTACACACAATCCTAACAGGAAAAAAAAACAGAAGTCAAGAAGCATCCATGTAAACCCAAGGAAAACAACACTATGAATTATACAATGCCTACGAACCATGTAAAATTAATTTCAAACTTTGTGCTTATGTCCATTCTACAGATCTAAAAAGAGCTTCCACTTAAAACAGAATAACGGGCTGTCAAAAACGGTCTAGACAAAACTGAAACTTACACATTTGTACACAATATGGAGCATGTCAGCAGTTCTATACAGTATAGTTTTGTGAGGGTACTTACCATGACATTGCCCTATTGAAATGCTGGCACTTGAAATGCCGAGTGACAATATGCTGGAAAAGACTTAAAATTCAGGAGAAGAGTAAATCTCGATCTTCACACTTATTACAAGTCCACTTTTTCAGCCATTCAGTCCCCATGTTTCAGGGCTTGCTCTAGTGGGTCCCAACATTTCAAATGGTCGCCACCATAACACTAAATATATGAATAGCAGGATTACTTTTGTGTGTTTTCATAATGTTTGGGACTTCTCCATAAGCAAAGGTCAGTCTTTTGAGCAGACTTCAGGAGTAGACAAATGACCACAGAATGGACATCAGTTTGAGGCATTTCTTTAAAGGGGTACTGACCTTCATTTTTTTTTTTTGAGCAGGGCTCAACAGTGAAGTATGTTGCATCCTGTATCCGAATGGCAACTTCAAGAAATTCTACAAATTGCAGGAATGTATAGAAACAACCCATCACAGACTAGACCCAGGACAGCTAATAAAGTACATAAAATGAAAGGAGGACATCAAGACATCAAAATAAATATATAACCCACCCACCACAATCTAAGCCATCTACACCTCTCCCAATACATGCAGCATTTTACGCAGAAGTCCACCCCAGGGGTTAGCTTACAAGACCACCAAACTTCTAAAGGAGAAAACAGAATTCAATAAGCCAAGATGGGTGCGAGTTCCTATTTAAGTAATAATCCTGTTATTTAAACATTTACGCTTACACTTCACACATCTCTACTACTCTCATCATAAAGATACTACTGCAGGGATTCAATTATATACGCAAGACTGGGAAACACAAACAATCCCTCAACATGGTTATAGGTGGAGGGGTAAAGCATGCTTTTTTGGATAGCAGAAGCAAAAACATTTAATTCTCTAGTGTATATCTGGTTTACAACATCTGCAGAAAGTGTGGATTAGAAGTCAAAGTAAGTCCCGCAGATATGCTTCAGTCAGACATTTTTGAAGACGACTGCAGTAATAACAGTCCCCCCACCTTCCCGACCAGCACACATTGAATACCAGTTCAAATCTTGATTTAGTGCTAAAAGAAGGTGATGCATTCTGTTGGATGTTTTGACAATCCATTTACATAATGTTTTATATATTGCTTCTCATGACATGGAGACAAAGCTACTCAGAAAGCCTGAAACATCTGGTGCTGGTAGTATAACATCTCAGCTGATTGCCAGTGTTCATGGTGTGCAGAATTTCCTCTCCCTTGTTCTGGTGCTTGGGATGAAAGACAGGACTGATGGAGTAACTTAAGTACAATTTCAGAACCACATCACACAAATACAGTGGTCCTGTGGGTCACCTGTCCTTGTGGAAAGTCATGTAAGGGTTATTTACACAAAGGCTACAATTTGTGAGTCTTCTTGCAAATTGTATTTCAAATCTGTTCACTCATGAAGCAAAATGCTGAATTGTAAACCTGAGTATGCAGTGGTTCTTACGAAGCTCATCTTCCCACACCAAGAGGGATCTAACAGGAGGATGTACACAAGATGCAACAATTAATTCATCAGTGCCTGCTACTTCGAAGTGCCAAATAGCTCTACGTTTCTGAGAAAGACACTATCCAACTAGGAGCACTTACATTTAATATAACTTTTTATGATTTATTAACTTCAGCAGTCCCCCTCCCCAGGACTAATACACTAGTGATAAACAACTATCTTAAACTATTGTCATTACTTCCCCTCTAAATGGGGAATTCCTTATGTATTGGAGATATATGAATTTCAAAGTTTCATAGTATAGTACTAGGCTATCTGCCCTGGGGCATTTGTAAGCCTAGCCATAGTGATGTGGCTTTTGCCACCCCATGAAATGGTACAAAAATGTACAGAATAAATTTAGAATACTGTGCCTCTGTCTAGTAGTGACACAATGAAGGTCCCCTTATATAATAGAATTAGTTTACTGTGCCTCTGTCTAGCAGTGACACAGATGTGACCCCTGGGATAAACTTACGATCTCCCATCCACTCATCAAGATTTCTCTTGAAGAGAGTCAGTGAGGGGCTCTGCCTAATATGAACTGGGATCTTGTTCCAAAGCATGGGAAGCCTCTGGGTTATGAATCTATCCCTCCAGCATGTCCTATTCATACTTGTGCCGAGGTTTAAGTCTTTAGCTCTCGTGGTCCTGATGGATTTGGATTTTTGAGGTGGAGCATGTCCATCAGATCCTGATTGGACATGGCCTTGTCGCCAGGCAGAGATCACCTCTGAGCAGGTGGTATGCTACTGAATAGAGCTGAAGTTTCTTTAGTCTGGCAGAATAAGACATATGTTGGAGACCCTTGATCCTCTTGGTGAGGTACTTTTGTGGTCTCTCCAGCTGTTGCAAATGCCGGGTGAGGTACATACCAAATGGGGCATTGTACTCAATTCATGGGTCTGATGAGGGAGGAATATAGGGGTACAATGACATCCTTGGATCTGGATGTGAATCCCTTCATGATGAGGTGTGCAAGGTAGAATGTTTTTCTAACCACTTTGGCAACGTGGGTGTCAAATGAGAGGTTGCTGTCGACTTGGGTCCCTAGGTCTCTGATTACTTTTTCCGTACTCAGTGGGTTGCTGTCTATGTGATAATTTGTGGGTACTTTGTTTTTCCCAAAGGGGATGACTATACATTTTTTGGCATTTAGTTTAAGGCCGTGACTCCGGCACCAGTTGTCCATTTCTGTGAGGCCTTTTTGTAGGATGTATGTGTCTGCTGGTGTATCGACTATGGTGCCTAGTTTGCAGTCATCTGCGAACATTGTCAGCCACAGCCCTCCCATGTTCGCTTTAACATCTGAGAAATAAATGCCGAACAAGAGGGGTCCCAGGACAGATCCCTGTGGGACACCACTTGTGACTGGCTTTGAGTCTGACATTGCTCTAGCGATTTTAACTTTATGGGTTCTGTCCTTTAGCCAGTTTGCAACCCATCTAGTGACATAAGGGTTTACTTTTAAGCTGTTGAGCTCATCTATGATGCCTGAGTGGGGTATTGTGTCGAAGGCCTTAGCCAAGTCCAGGTATGCTGTATGAACTGCTTTGCCCTCATCAATGGCTCTAGTGACTGTTTCAAAAAAGTCAACCAGGTTTAAAAGGCAGGATCTGCCCTTTACAAAGCCAAACTGGGTGGGGTCAAGTGTCTGTAGGTCCCCTATGTCTCTGTTTATGAGTTCCATAATGATTCTTTCCATAGCTTTGCAGACCAGGCTGGTTAAGCTTATGGGGCGGTAGTTTCCAGGGTCTGTAGAGGCACCCCCCTTGTGGAGTGGGACCACTGTTGCTGTATGCCAGTGTTCAGGTACATATCCCAAGTAAGGCTAAGGTTAAATAGCATTTTATGTGTGGGTTTAGCTCCTCTTGGAGTTCACGTAACACGCAACCCGGGATACAGTCAGGTCCCATTGATGCTGTGTTTTTGCTTTGTTTAGGCTGTTCTCACTTGGACATCTGAGATGACAGGGAGATTACATTCAGCTGGGATAAGTATTTCTTCTTTTGGGGGTGAGGGAGGGAGAAATTTGCACTGAACCTGTCAGCCAGAATGTTGGCAATATCTGTGGGTTCAGTGTATTTTTGTTGTTGTGAACCAACTCTGAGCATATCTGAGGGTTTCCACCCAGGTTTCTAACATAGCTGAAGAAGGCTTTGTGGTTATCTTTAGTGTCCTTAGCGATTTTTCTCTCAAAGTTGGCCTTGATGTTTTATGAGAAGCGTAGTTTTCTGCTAATGTTGATCAGAGATGTCTTCCCTTCATGGGATTTTGCTCTGACGTGCAGTAGCTTCCTTCTTTGTTATACAATTTGTTTATGGCTGAGGTCCACCAGACAGGACGCTTACCTTTGGTGGAGAGGGACTTGGATTTATTTGGGATTGCATGATCCATGCATTCTTGGAGATGTCCACAGAAAGCATTTGTGAAGGATTCGGCATTGTGGGATGTGGTATCCACTGGCACAGTGGGCTTAAAGGATACCATCTCAGTCTTAAGAAGAGTGAAGTCTGCTTTTGAGAAGTTTTTCACTGTGGTCTTTGTGCTGGGGTGGAGGTGGGATATGTATGTCCAGGGTGATTAGTTTGTGGTCAGATCTCACTAGTGAGGGGTATACTTCGTGTGAAGCATTTTGTCCCCATGTTTGTGATGATCAGGTCTAGTATATTATCTCCCCTAGTGGGAGAGGTGACTAGTTGTTCCAGTGCATTTGAATTTATGAATTCCAGGAACCTTTGGGCTAGGGTATTAGGGCTAGAATAATGTACCCAATCTATGTTTGGGTAGTTGAAGTCTCCCAGTATGATGGTATTTTGTGATACATTCATATCCTCCAATGTCTTCAGGAAGGCTGAGTGGGTTCTTGAAATTGGGAGGGTGGTCTGTAACATGCTACCAGTTGTATAGCAGTTTTGCCTATGGTTAGTTGCACCTGTATGGTCTCTGATGCTTCATGTGTTGTTACTAACCTGGAGGTGTGGGTGCCCTTGATGAATATGGACACTCCCTCCCTTTGTGGTTCGGCCCGGGTTTTGGGGCCGAAAAGCATTTCTTTAAAGGGGTACTGACCTTCATTTTTTTTTTTTTGAGCAGGGCTCAACAGTGAAGTATGTTGCATCCTGTATCCGAATGGCAACTTCAAGAAATTCTACAAATTGCAGGAATGTATAGAAACAACCCATCACAGACTAGACCCAGGACAGCTAATAAAGTACATAAAATGAGAGGAGGACATCAAGACATCAAAATAAATATATAACCCACCCACCACAATCTAAGCCATCTACACCTCTCCCAATACATGCAGCATTTTACACAGACGTCCACCCCAGGGGTTAGCTTACAAGACCACCAAACTTCTAAAGGAGAAAACAGAATTCAATAAGCCAAGATGGGTGGGAGTTCCTATTGAAGTAATAATCCTGTTATTTAAACATTTATGCTTACACTTCACACATCTCTACTACTCCCATCATAAAGATACTACTGCAGGGATTCAATTATACACGCAAGACTGGGAAACACAAACAATCCCTCAACATGGTTATAGGTGGAGGGGTAAAGCATGCTTTTTTGGATAGCAGAAGCAAAAACATTTAATTCTCTAGTGTATATCTGGTTTACAACATCTGCAGAAAGTGTGGATTAGAAATCAAAGTAAGTCCCGCAGATATGCTTCAGTCAGACATTTTTGAAGACGACTGCAGTAATAACAGTCCCCCCCACCTTCCCGACCAGCACACATTGAATACCAGTTCAAATCTTGGTATAGTGCTAAAAGAAGGTGATGCATTCTGTTGGATGTTTTGACAATCCATTTACATAATGTTTTATATATTGCTTCTCATGACATGGAGACAAAGCTACTCAGAAAGCCTGA
This sequence comes from Protopterus annectens, assembly GCF_019279795.1. Lineage (NCBI taxonomy): Eukaryota > Metazoa > Chordata > Ceratodontiformes > Protopteridae > Protopterus > Protopterus annectens. Next base: position 1,493,251,041 of record NC_056745.1, on the reverse strand, counting down.
AACATCTGGTGCTGGTAGTATAACATCTCAGCTGATTGCCAGTGTTCATGGTGTGCAGAATTTCCTCTCCCTTGTTCTGGTGCTTGGGATGAAAGACAGGACTGATGGAGTAACTTAAGGACAGTTCCAGAACCACATCACACAAATACAGTGGTCCTGTGGGTCACCTGTCCTTGTGGAAAGTCATGTAAGGGTTATTTACACAAAGGCTACAATTTGTGAGTCTTCTTGCAAATTGTATTTCAAATCTGTTCACTCATGAAGCAAAATGCTGAATTGTAAACCTGAGTATGCAGTGGTTCTTACGAAGCTCATCTTCCCACACCAAGAGGGATCTAACAGGAGGATGTATACAAGATGCAACAATTAATTCATCAGTGCCTGCTACTTCGAAGTGCCAAATAGCTCTACGTTTCTGGGAAAGACACTATCCAACTAGGAGCACTTACATTTAATATAACTTTTTATGATTTATTAACTTCAGCAGTCCCCCTCCCCAGGACTAATACATTAGTGATAAACAACTATCTTAAACTATTGTCATTACTTCCCCTCTAAATGGGGAATTCCTTATGTATTGGAGATGTATGAATTTCAAAGTTTCATAGTATAGTACTAGGCTATCTGCCCTGGGGCATTTGTAAGCCTAGCCATAGTGATGTGGCTTTTGCCACCCCATGAAATGGTACAAAAAATGTACAGAATAAATTTAGAATACTGTGCCTCTGTCTAGTAGTGACACAATGAAGGTCCCCTTATATAATAGAATTAGTTTACTGTGCCTCTGTCTAGCAGTGACACAGATGTGACCCTGGGATAAACTTACGATCTCCCATCCACTCATCAAGATTTCTCTTGAAGAGAGTCAGTGAGGGCTCTGCCTAACATGAACTGGGATCTTGTTCCAAAGCATGGGAAGCCTCTGGGTTATGAATCTATCCCTCCAGCATGTCCTATTCATACTTGTGCCGAGGTTTAAGTCTTTAGCTCTCGTGGTCCTGATGGATTTGGATTTTTTGAGGTGGAGCATGTCCATCAGATCCTGATTGGACATGGCCTTGTACGTCAGGCAGAGATCACCTCTGAGCAGGTGGTATGTTACTGAATAGAGCTGAAGTTTCTTTAGTCTGGCAGAATAAGACATATGTTGGAGACCCTTGATCCTCTTGGTGAGGTACTTTTGTGGTCTCTCCAGCTGTTGCAAATGCCGGGTGAGGTACATACCAAATGGGGCATTGTACTCAATTCATGGGTCTGATGAGGGAGGAATATAGGGGTACAATGACATCCTTGGATCTGGATGTGAATCCCTTCATGATGAGGTGTGCAAGGTAGAATGTTTTTCTAACCACTTTGGCAACGTGGGTGTCAAATGAGAGGTTGCTGTCGACTTGGGTCCCTAGGTCTCGGATTACTTTTTCCGTACTCAGTGGGTTGCTGTCTATGTGATAATTTGTGGGTACTTTGTTTTTCCCAAAGGGATGACTATACATTTTTTGGCATTAAGTTTAAGGCCGTGACTCCGGCACCAGTTGTCCATTTCTGTGAGGCCTTTTTGTAGGATGTATGTGTCTGCTGGTGTATCGACTATGGTGCCTAGTTTGCAGTCATCTGCGAACTTTGTCAGCCACAGCCCTCCCATGTTTGCTTTAACATCTGAGAAATAAATGCCAAACAAGAGGGGTCCCAGGACAGATCCCTGTGGGACACCACTTGTGACTGGCTTTGAGTCTGACATTGCTCCAGCGATTTTAACTTTATGGGTTCTGTCCTTTAGCCAGTTTGCAACCCATCTAGTGACATAAGGGTTTACTTTTAAGCTGTTGAGCTCATCTATGGTGCCTGAGTGGGGTATTGTGTCGAAGGCCTTAGCCAAGTCCAGGTATGCTGTATGAACTGCTTTGCCCTCATCAATGGCTCTAGTGACTGTTTTGAAAAGTCAACCAGGTTTAAAAGGCAGGATCTGCCCTTTACAAAGCCAAACTGGGTGGGGTCAAGTGTCTGTAGGTCCCCTATGTCTCTGTTTATGAGTTCCATAATGATTCTTTCCATAGCTTTGCAGACCAGGTTGGTTAAGCTTATGGGGCGGTAGTTTCCAGGGTCTGTAGAGGCACCCCCCTTGTGGAGTGGGACCACTGTTGCTGTACGCCAGTGTTCAGGTACATATCCCGAAGTAAGGCTACGGTTAAATAGCATTTTTATGTGTGGGTTTAGCTCCTCTTGGAGTTCACGTAACACGCAACCCGGGATACAGTCAGGTCCCATTGATGCTGTGTTTTTTGCTTTGTTTAGGGCGGTTCTCACTTGGACATCTGAGATGACAGGGAGATTACATTCAGCTGGGATAAGTATTTCTTCTTTTGGGGGTGAAAGAGGGGAGAAATTTGCACTGAACCTGTCAGCCAGAATGTTGGCAACATCTGTGGGTTCAGTGTATTTTTTGTTGTTGTGAACCAACTCTGAGCATATCTGAGGGTTTCCGCCCAGGTTTCTAACATAGCTGAAGAAGGCTTTGTGGTTATCTTTAGTGTCCTTAGCGATTTTTCTCTCAAAGTTGGCCTTGGATGTTTTTATGAGAAAACGTAGTTTTCTGCTAATGTTGACCAGAGATGTCTTCCCTTCATGGGATTTTGCTCTGACGTGCAGTAGCTTCCTTCTTTTGTTATACAATTTGTTTATGGCTGAGGTCCACCAGACAGGACGCTTACCTTTGGTGGAGAGGGACTTGGATTTATTTGGGATTGCATGATCCATGCATTCTTGGAGATGTCCACAGAAAGCATTTGTGAATGATTCGGCATTGGGGGATGTGGTATCCACTGGCACAGTGGGCTTAAAGGATACCATCTCAGTCTTAAGAAGAGTGAAGTCTGCTTTTGAGAAGTTTTTCACTGTGGTCTTTTGTGCTGGGGTTGGAGGTGGGATATGTATGTCCAGGGTGATTAGTTTGTGGTCAGATCTCACTAGTGAGGGGTATACTTCCGGTGTGAAGCATTTTGTCCCCATGTTTGTGATGATCAGGTCTAGTATATTATCTCCCCTAGTGGGAGAGGTGACTAGTTGTTCCAGTGCATTTGAATTTATGAATTCCAGGAACCTTTGGGCTATGGTATTAGGGCTAGAATAATGTACCCAATCTATGTTTGGGTAGTTGAAGTCTCCCAGTATGATGGTATTTTGTGATACATTCATATCCTCCAATGTCTTCAGGAAGGCTGGTCTGTAACATGCTACCAGTTGTATAGCAGTTTTGCCTATGGTTAGTTGCACCTGTATGGTCTCTGATGCTTCATGTGTTGCTACTAACCTGGAGGTGTGGGTGTCCTTGATGAATATGGACACTCCCCTCCCTTTGTGGTTCGGCCCGGGTTTTGGGGCCGAAAAGCATGATACGAGGTATAGCCTGGTAGCGCTGGGGTGCTCTCAGGAGCCTTGAACCAGGTTTCAGTTACTGCACAGACGTCGATGTTCTCCATGCTGAGGAGTGCATCAAGTGCCTGCATCTTGAGATTTAGACTTCTGGCGTTGAGCAGCATTACCCTTAGTTTTTTTCCATTTTGTTTTCTAAGGAGGTGGGTTTGTCTTTTGAGCCTTGCCTAAAAAAGGCACTATGGGGGTGGCAAGAGCCTTAGCCAATATCCGGAAGCCCAGTGGTGACAGGTGCAAGCCATCCCTTGCGAAGCAGCGTGGCTTGTCCAACATGTCATCCCAGGCAGACAGACATTGGATCCCCTTAGAATGACACCAGTACTTGAGCCAATTATTAAAGCTGATCATCTTGTCTTTGTATTGTGGTATCATTCTTGGTGAGGGCAAGATGCTGCTCAGGGTCAGGGTCATACCAGCCTGGGCTACATAATCGGAGAGCTCTTCTATGTCTCTTTTCATGTAGTCCAGGGAGGTACATCTCAGGTCATTCACATCAGCATGGACAATGACGGAGTCATATTTGTACTTGCTTTGGAGTGACTTGAGTGCGTGTGTTATGTGGCGGATCCCAGCTCCCGATAGCTCACAGTCACCCTCTCCTTGTTCAGCCTGGTCAGCGGGACATCAATGTGTCTGACTATAGAGTCACCTATTACTAGTATATCAGGCTATACTGCTCAGACTACTGAATGACTTTAACATATTGTTTTACTGTCTTTTTTTGTAAAGAACACCTTTTAAACTCTCATGGTGCAAGTGGGAATCCAAGCATTATAATGCATGTTTACATTACCTCATGTACACTGTACTGTTTGTCAACATTTTTATGGTGTATGTAATACCTTGTGGAGCTTTTCTTTCTGGGTCTCTGCTGAAAAAGGGGTGCAAGCTCAGTCAGACATTCTCGGTCAACAAATGTCAAATAAAATAAACTACTGTTGCAGAACCCAAGACGATAGAAGCCTTAGTGCTGAAAACACCTTCCTTTGGGTTTGAGTTTGTAGTGGACAGATAAAACCTTCACCAAGCCTGCTTAAAGCTGCTGGAACAACTACCAACTGATATTAGAGATGAACCCACCTTGCTTAGATTCCTAGATAAACTGAAAGACCATCAGACCACAGCCTTTGAAATATATAGACAATAACTCAGGATGTCTACATTGTAACTGGCTAGACAGGCCAATATGACTGCCCAAGAAATGGTCTGGCTGATTTATATTTAAAGCCAGTGGCAAAGAAAAATGTGATTCAAGGATACAAGTGGCAGGGCACTCAAAAAAAATTAACTTTATTTTCTATGATATTATTTTGTACTTCATAAATCCAGAAAGGGACATTCTGTGTTGTGGAACACTGCAAAAGTTTTAAGTATCTTAGGGATGTAAAATAAATTAAAAAAAACAAAGGCTATGGTGGTAAACTATGTATTGAACTGGTTTAGCAATATTCACATTTATCAGCAGATAATTATTTAGGTAGATAGATTAAAAAACACAATGTTATGACATAGAATGTCTTATGGGAAGAAAATAAGCAGAAAGCGATACAAAACTATTCGAGGATCATTAGAGCAGGAACTTGATGAAAGAGAGACCGTGTAACCTCCTCAATTACAAAACTTAAGTCCTGTGGAGAAATCAAGCATCTCCTCAAGTTTTACGGAATAAGGTACCTTTCAGGAAAGGCTTAGCAGCAGAGTTTGAAGAGACTGGAAGGTGAAAGTGCTAAAAGATGCACTTTGACAGAAGCATAAACAAATCAAAGCTGAACAATGTCAGAAAGATACAGCAGCATACAAAATGGGAGAGAGGCACCCACATCCAAGTGACTCAGTTTACCCCGCTGGAACTCTCTTCCATTTGCTTGTGTATGATTTCCTATCAGGCTTTCAGCACTTTTATGAAATACACAGACCACCTGGGGAGACCTGTGATAGCTGTAAGGTACCTTGTTTAAGTACTTTAAGGTTCAGATGTCTAGGGTGCCCTCTTGCTGCATCAGTACTGTGTAGTGAATTGGTTGGATTACTGGTTCCTCTATTTGACAGGACATTTGCTTTGGCAAGTAGTGGTGAGGACTACCAGATTAAGTCTAGACTTTACTTCTTTGTCTTCACCAGCACGTTTGGAATAAATGGGATTGGTAGAAAACTGAGAGAAGATCCTGATCCCACTGATAGAAAAAGCACTACTTGCCTATACTTGTCAGCAGGGGTCCCAAAAGAACACCTTCATCTGATGATTGCCTGTGATACAAAATGTTGCACATATACTAGTACCCCTCATCTTATGTTGAAAATGACTTTCCTGAATAATTTCAATTTCTGCAGCTCCTCAAGGCTCCTGCTTGTATGCTTACATAGTCTGCCACTAACATTTATCTGCTGGGGATGCAAACTGCTTACAGACATATCTAGGTCTCAAAACTACAAGGCTTACCCAGCAGAGGGACTTGCTCTGAGGCATACAGAAATGAAAGCGCTATGACCTAAAGGAACCGACACCAGACAGCAGCTCAGGCAGTGGAATAATCAGGCAAGGCAGGATGGGAGTGAGCCATTTACACTGGCATGCCAAATCTTATTTTATCTACAGACTAACTGGATAAAAACACCATTTCATTCACAATCCTGGCACATTAAATAAAACATTTCAAGCCATGTTTAACAATACAATATGCCAACTCGCCAAGACGTTTTTGAGATATGTCACATTAGAAGTTAATAATGATCACAACTGCACATCTTAGCACTTGAACATACAGAGGAGGAGGTGACAACACAACAATGCATTTGGATAGTCACAGAAGTGTCCATAATTACGGTTAAATATTGAGAATTACTGGCAAATCCACAGAAGTTTTAACAAATCTAACAAAATGGAAGTGAATACAAATGCATATTTGTTGGGAAATTTTGAATACGTTCACCAGCATCTCAAAAGCAGCTGCATTTAACTTCATTATTTAAAAGCTCACTTAATGACATTTTGAAGGCTTGCAAAATTTCGATATTTTTAACTTTGGAAGGTTATTCCACAATGCAAGCCCTATTCTGGAGGAGGCTCTTTTGTCTATTGGAGTTTTGAATTTTGGCCTGACTAGAGTAACTGAGTCATCATGACCACTGGTTAGGGTGTAGTTGAAATCCCTAATTGGTAGTAATACATTTAGTTGAGGATAGTAGGTTTGTGATTTATGTGTATTATGTGATGGGTCTAAGCAGAGTGCAAGTAATCCATTTTCTACTTTTGGAATTTGTACATTTTTGGCAATTGTGTTGCATGCAGTAAGAGAAGATTTGCTAGCCAAGTTTCAGTTTCAAACACCTTTGCTGAAATATTTTCAATGAGAAGGGTCTAGGGTAAAGCCTAGATAGCTTTTGCTGTGTAACATGTGGCACCCAGTGCTGTGAACATTGGCTCTAGATGATTCGAACTGATCAAGTGACACCCTGACCCCATGTGTAAAAATCAGAAAACAGGTTGTAGTTGGATGTATGGATGGATTTGATTTGTTCTGCAGTTTCATAAAGTTTTTGAGAGCAAGGAAAAAAAAATATTTGTTTTACTTGAATTTAGCAAAAGTTTGTTGCTGAATATAAGGATAACCTGAAGAAACTTGCCTGCAACTTACACTCTGCTAGAATTTGTGGGCTTTGCTGGACTCTGTCATGACAAAATCATCAGCTTGTGTTACACTCTTTGAGGTGAGAGAGATCTAACACAAAGTAATTTATAAAGATGTAAAAAAGTAGTGGCCCCTAAGAAAGACCCATGGGGAGTGTCATTGTTAACTGCTCCATTTTCACAGAATGCGTTACTTAAATACATCTTGGTGTACGGAGAAGGTGGTTCCTGGTCAATCAACTGCTGCTCTTCAAAGCAGACTCCTGTATGACACCAATGGCCACTGGCTACAGGGATGATGTGGGCATGGTGATCCCATGACAGAGACAGTAGCTCTCAATGGCATGACTGTGGGAGCATGTGTACGTAAGAAATGGGGTTTAAGATACCCCTTGCATGCCTAGGGTGCTCAGGTTAGCTATAGGAAGGGGATGGGAACAAAACCATCATCATTAGCACCCTGAGTGATGGGCACTCCAGACTCTCACCCTCTATGTCAATGATAGCCAGTACAGGAATGGAGAGACTCGGGTACAATCAAGAAAGGTGTGATGGTCTGCAGGTTAGGGGACCAACACCATGTATGAGGAAAAAAAATACAGCACAGACAATGTCCCATATTTTGACTCAAAATTTTAGCTCCGTCTCTCTCTTAATCCCTCCTAAAACTGCTGACATTTGCAAAAAAGGTGAATTACTCAATTACAATAAGAATAATTAACTTTATAGATTGCTTTTACCTCAAAAAATGAATATTAATTTGCATTCTCTTATTCTGTCAATGGCTTGAGGTAACAGTCAAAGTACACTTTATTGTCATTTAGATCTGCACATCGTGCAGCTAAATGAAATTACATTCCCAGTGCAAGAAACATACATACAGTTATTATTTAGTAATACTAGGACAGACACTTACAGACATTACATGCATAAAAATGTGCCATTTAGGGTAGATAATGTGAAAATTCAAGTTTGTGCAGTAACAGGGACCTGTGAAGCAAAAATATCGCATAGAGTATTGCACATTCAAGTTTCAAGACAGATGAAGATTTGGATATTGCACTAATGTATGCTACTAGTAGTAATAATCTTAGAATAAATGGACATGAGAGTGTCATTAACTAGATTACTCAAGAGAACATTCAGTTAACTGGCTGAAAGAGCAGAATGACTTCTGGAATGCCTGTTGTTAGAGTTCAGCAATCTGGTGGATAAGGGGAAAAAGCTTCTATTGAGCCAGAAAGTCTTAAAGTGTATGCTGCAGTAATGTCTACCCAAGGAAAGGTGGGAGAACATACCACAAGCAGGGTGGGTATGGTCAATTATTATCTTTCTAGCTCTTCCAATAGATTGAAATTTGTATAAGTCATCCAGGGATGCCAGTAGAGAGCTAATGATGCTTTCAACTGTTGTTATTACTCTCCAGAGAGCCTTGCGATTGGATGCATTACAGTTCCTGTACCATACAATGATGTTTGCCAGTATGCTCTTGATGGTTCCCTTATAAAAGGCTTGGCGGATGGACTGTGACAGGTTTGCATCCGTCAATTTCCGTAGGAAGTGCAAATGTTGCTGTGCTTTTTTGACAGTGTAGTTGGTCTGCAGTGACCAAGACAGGCCCTCTGATATGTGTTTACCCAGGAACTTAGTACTCTTTCTATAGCTACTCCCTTGATTTCCAGAGATTTATGTGCTCCCTGACACCTCCTAAAGTCCACAATCAGTTCCTTGGTCTTGCTGATGCTTAATGCCAGATTGTTGCTGTCACACCACCCAAGCAGATGTTCCACTTCACTCCTGTATGCCATTTCCATGCAGTTCCTGACAAGACCTATGATTGTGGTGTTGCCTTCGAAAATTGATAATTCTGTTGGATTTGTATCTGGCTGCACAGTCATGTGTAAACAAGGTGAACAGTAGAGGACTCAGGACACAGCCCTGTGGTACACCACTGTTCAGAGTTGTGCTTTTAGAGCTATTACTTCCCACACATACCTTTTGGGGTCTGTCTGTGAGAAAGTCTAGTATCCAATTGCACAAGGGGGTGTTGATGCCCAGTTGGATTAGTTTCATCACTAGGTTCTGGGGGATGACAGCATTAAAGGTGGAACTGAAATCGAATGAATAACATCCTGACATATTCCTTATTTTCCAAGTGAATCAAGGTTAATATGAATATTACTAATATTTTATTACTAATTATTATAATTTATTACCAATATTAATACTGTGATAACATTACTAATATTTTATTACTAATTATTATAATGTATTACTAATATTAATATTACTATATTATCACTAATATTAATAGTACTATAACATTACTAATATTTTATTACTAATTATAATTTATTACTAATATTAATATTGCTATAACATTACTATTTTATTACTAATTATTATAACTTCTTACTATAAACATTACTATAACTACTATTACTAATATTAATATTACTATAACATTACTAATATTTTAAAGACTCCCTGACTTTGTTGAGATTTGTTCCTGACTTGAGAGAAGTTAACAGCTTGTACCACCCTCCCCAATTGTTGATGTACCTCTAAAGGTGGTTCCTGACAGTGCAACTCTGATGCACCTTTCATTGCCTAATTCTGAATAGGTGCAGAGTCGATCTTTCACAAGCTAAGGGAAAGCTTGCCACTCAAGAAAGGTGCCACCATCTACTGGAGTGAGACTTGCAGCAGGAGGTTCTGTCAAGTGTCTGGCCTCTGAATCCTTTGCATTCTCCCACCTGTCTAGCACTTATATGGAATTGCATTTATTCTTCATTCATTTACTGATTATATGGTTGGGAAAACAATCCTTTTAGCCACGCCCAAGGCCACTGGCAAATAAATATAACAGTTACAAAATGAGTAATGTGAGATGGATAACATTTGTAGTAACATTCACGGATGTGAAAGATTATGAAGTTTAACGTATAACTTGAGAGAGGCATGGCCAAGATGGCAAGCAGCTAGCAGCATAAACATTTTGCTCCATCTCTTTTCAGTTACTCTGACAGGAGAATTCAGTTTTAGTGAAAAGAAACTATACATATAAATAACTGTATACATCAAAAAATAGTTCTGTGCTAAAATCAAGAAGAAAAACAAAGTTTGAGAGATTTTTCTAAGTTTTAATCCCGTCAGATAGTACCTTTGATTACCCAGTAAAAGCATTTCACACTATTTTGTTAGTACACCTCTTATTTCACTGTATACTACAAATTTTACAAACTTTGTAACATTTTGAAGGTGTGTTTGTCTAATTACTTTATCACTTGTTTAACCTTGTTGGAGCTTTTCTTCCCAGGATCCCATTGAAAATGGGCTCCTTCGGCCCAATGGACTATCCTGGCAAACAAACTGTAAAATAAATGAAGAAGTCTTCAGTCTGATCCAGTTATAAGTCACTCTAAAGTTTCTCTTCACGAAAGTGTGATAAAGAATGAACTACAATCTATTATTACAAGTACTGAATACCTCTCAGTTAAAATGGATAAGGTGGAGAGTAAAATGGACAATATAAAACAAGACTGCAAGAAACAACTGGATTTACTTAATAAAAATTGTCAAAAAGCATTCAGATCAGATCTCATCTACAGAAGAAACAGTAAATGATACAGACGGAAGACTGATGGAAAATGAAAGTCAAGTTGAATTTCTCTTAAAACAAAACACGACTTCTGGGAAAAGTAGAAGATCTGGAAAGCAGGTCCAGGAGAAACAATATTAGCATATATGGAGTGCCAGAAAGAGGAAGGTTATAACATGGTACAATTCCTAAATAATCGGTTACCAACAATTTTAAACCTGCCAGAATCACTGTCTTTTGTAATAGAAACAGCTCATAGGTCTGTTTCTAATACCGCTACAAAAAATAATTAATCTTCACAAGACCTATAATTGTCAAATTCCTCTCTATACGATATAAAAACTTAGTAGTAACAGCAGGCTTGTCAAGCTCTCCAATAAAAAAGGATGGAAAAAAGCATCAGATTTGACAATCATTACACTTCTTCAGCAATTTCTAAAAAAAACACTTGCATTCCTTTAATTAAAAATCTAAAGTCGTCAAACATCAAAGCTCAAATAGTTTTTCTTACCAAAATCAAGATTTTCTTACTGAAGTTCTAAAAATCTTTAAACACAGTTGGTGAAGCTCTAGACTTTGCCCAGAAAAATAATCTTTTGGACAAATCTGAAGAAACTGATTGGCCCTTAACTAGTTTAAAAAGACAAGTAACTAAAAATAGATGGACAACTAAAGAAAAAAAAAAAAGTAGAAAGTTTAAAGACGTAATATATTTTTATATTCTGTTTATTTTGTTGTGCTACTGTTTAAAAAAATGCTCTAATAATCCTCTGAGGAATGCCATAATTCTAAAACACATTTCACCAACATAGCTTGCCTGAAACAGTTGCGAGCTTTCTTATGCTTTAAACTACAGCTGCAAGGCACATTTTCCACTTGAAAGCATCCCTGTATCTTTTACTCTGGAAAGAGCTGCAAGCTGAGTTTCACACTATAGTGGATCGCAGAGACATTGCCTGCGAATTGATGCAACAGGAACAACAGTTTGAACTTTGAACTTACTGGAGGTGTTTCTTTTGGAATGTTGAGATGGAGGTAGTGAGAAAAGAAAATGAAAATAAATCAAAATGCTTTATTTGTAAGTTAAAATACTGAGCCATTTTATTGTAAAGTATAATGTCAAATCACAAACTTCCTCACATAAGACTCTGGAATATACGGACTTTTCACTAAAGTAAATATTCATGCTCAGTGCTGTATATTAATGTTATTAATGCTTGAGAATGCTGAATTGTGCCTGATATTGTAATGCAAACTACTTTTATGTGAAACCAGAAGTACGCATGTTACTAGTAAATGGCACATACAAAATGTATTACTATCAAAGAAACGGTGCACCTTTATTCCTGCTAGCACATACCATTCTGAGTTATATCTCCTACATAAATAATAAAGATCAATAGGCACATACCATTCTGAGTTATATCTCCTACATAAATAATAATAAAGATTAATAGGCACATACCATTCTGAGTTATATCTCCTACATAAATAATAATAAAGATTAATAGGCACATACCACTCTGAGTTATATCTCCTACATAAATAAAGATTAATAGGCAGATACCATTCTGAGTTATATCTCCTACATAAATAAAGATTAATAGGCACATTCCATTCTGAGTTATATCTCCTACATAAATAATAATGATTAACAGGCACATAACATTCCGAGTTACATCTCCTACATAAATAATAAAGATTAATAGGCACATAACATTCCGAGTTACATCTCCTACATAAATAATAAAGATTAATAGGCACATAACATTCTGAGTTATATCTCCTACATAAATAATAAAGATTAATAGGCACATAACATTCCGATTTACATCTCCTACATAAATAATAATAAAGATTAATAGGCACATATTCTGAGTTATGTCTCCTACATAAATAATAATGATTAATAGGCACATACCATTCTGAGTTGTATCTCCTACATAAATAATAATAAAGATTAACAGGCACATACCATTCTGAGTTATATCTCCTACATAAATAAAGATTAATAGGCACATAACATTCTGAGTTATATCTCCTACATAAATAATAAAGATTAATAGGCACATACCATTCTGAGTTATATCTCCTACATAAATAATAATAAAGATAAATAGGCACATAACATTCTGAGTTATATCTCCTACATAAATAACAATAAAGATTAATAGGCACATACCATTCTGAGTTATATCTCCTACATAAATAAAGATTAACAGGCACATAACATTCTGAGTTATATCTCCTACATAAATAATAAAGATTAATAGGCACATACCATTCTGAGTTATATCTCCTACATAAATAAAGATTAATAGGCACATAACATTCTGAGTTATATCTCCTACATAAATATTAAAGATTAATAGGCACATACCATTCTGAGTTATATCTCCTACATAAATAATAATAAAGATTAATAGGCACATACCATTCTGAGTTATATCTCCTACATAAATAAAGATTAATAGGCACATAACATTCTGAATTATATCTCCTACATAAATATTAAAGATTAATAGGCACATACCATTCTGAGTTATATCTCCTACATAAATAATAATAAAGATTAATAGGCACATACCATTCTGAGTTATATCTCCTACATAAATAATAATAAAGATTAATAGGCACATAACATTCTGAGTTACATCTCCTACATAAATAATAATAAAGATTAATAGGCACATAACATTCTGAGTTACATCTCCTACATAAATAATAATAAAGATTAATAGGCACATACCACTCTGAGTTATATCTCCTACATAAATAATAATAAAGATTAATAGGCACATACCACTCTGAGTTATATCTCCTACATAAATAAAGATTAATAGGCACATAACATTCTGAGTTATATCTCCTACATAAATAATAATAAAGATTAATAGGCACATAACATTCTGAGTTATGTCTCCTACATAAATAATAATAAAGATTAATAGGCACATACCACTCTGAGTTATATCTCCTACATAAATAAAGATTAATAGGCACATAACAGTCTGAGTTATATCTCCTACATAAATAATAAAAATTAATAGGCACATACCATTCTGAGTTGTATCTCCTACATAAATAATAATAAAGATTAATAGGCACATAACATTCCGAGTTACATCTCCTACATAAATAATAATAAAGATTAATAGGCACATATTCTGAGTTATGTCTCCTACATAAATAATAATGATTAATAGGCACATAACATTCTGAGTTATATCTCTTACATAAATAAGAAAGATTAATAGGCACATACCATTCTGAGTTGTATCTCCTACATAAATAATAATAAAGATTAATAGGCACATAACATTCCGAGTTACATCTCCTACATAAATAATAATAAAGATTAATAGGCACATATTCTGAGTTATGTCTCCTACATAAATAATAATGATTAATAGGCACATAACATTCTGAGTTATATCTCCTACATAAATAATAAAGATTAATAGGCACATAACATTCTGAGTTATATCTCCTACATAAATACCCAAAAATAAAGTGGTGTAAACTAGTTGCCCAAAGTGACCAAAAACTCCAAAAGCATGGTGCAGAAACGGAGATGATGTACAATCCACTATAAAGATTTATTCAACCACCAAATCCACAAACAGTACGAAACAGTACGAAAAACGAACACTTCAAAATACATAAATGCCTTAGATATTCCATGATGCGTTTTCGTCTCATACATAGACTTCATCAGATGACCAGCCTGTTCCAGGAGGACCAATATTTAAATACAACCAATTAATCAGATTATTATACAATTCAGTAATCTACCAATAAGTTATAAAAGTGCTTAAGACCATAATTATACCCATACTTCATTTAAAAAACCTTGTTAAAATTTATCAAATCAACATTGTAGTTCATTATTCTTCTCAAGTTAAAACTCATTAAATAATATTATTATAAAATCTTTAAAAAAGTCATTTTTTAAAAAAGAAGTTTCTGATATAAAAGTATTAATAAAATGCAAAATATTCATTTTGTGCAGACCTGTGCCCTCTAGTGGCTATGTTTAAGTTATATTTCATATCCCTTTAGAGCTTAGCAGATCTTAGCTTTAACAAAGGTTTAATAGAGATATAGTCGTTTAAACCTGGGGCGGGGAGGGTCACTTGCTTCCAGGGTTATCTACCACCATAGCTCTCTGTATTCTATTTTATCTTCCCAAGGACCCCCCCCCAATATAATTTTTAATTTGTTCTAAGACCATAAAACCAAAACTAGCATCTGAGCAGGTCCTAGTATGTTTAAAAAGAGCATTAGTTTCCTTCCCCACTGAAATTTCATAACTATGTTCATAGATCCTTCTTTTTAATTTCCTTTCTGTCTTTCCCACATAGAAGGACCCACATGTCCTGCAAATAGCTAAATATATAATTCCCTTAGTCTCACAATTGTAATATTCAGAGCTATTTATCCACTTTTTTCTACTTTCCAGGTAGTAATTTTCTAAATTTAAAATATATATACATTGGGTACAATGGCCACATGTATATGTTCCCTTCTTACCCCTGTTATTACTACCTACTTGTTTGTTCTCTAAAATAGTTCTGATACAATGGGAATTCTTATAGTTCACCTTTTGTGGTATATTGGACAAATCTTCTATGTCCAAAAGGGAAACAAGTCTCTCCTATTTCCTTAAAAAAATCTTTTTAACATTACTATTTAAAACATTGTATTCTAGTATTAAGGCCTGATTAAAATCCTCTCTAGCCTTTTCTTTGTTAAAAATATTACTGTGTTCTATACATCCTAGTATTGGTTTGAATTTGCCAATTCTCCCTTTTTCCACTTCTTCCTTTATTTGGGTAATGAAATTCAGAGGGTAGCCCCTCTCTAAAAACATTTTCTGTAGTAACTCACTCTCCTTAAGGAAATCACTTAACTTGCTCTTTTTAAACATACTAGGACCTGTTCAGACGCTAGTTTTGGTTTTATGGTGTTAGAACAAATTAAAAATGATATTGGGGGGTCCTTGGGAAGATAAAATAGAATACAGGGAGCTATGGTGGCAGATAACCCTGGAAGCAAGTGACCCCCCCAGGTTTAAACGACTATATCTCTATTAAACCTTTGTTAAAGCTAAGATCTGCTAAGCTCTAAACTGATATGAAATATAACGTAAACATAGCCACTAGAGGGCTCAGGTCTGCACAAAATGAATATTTTGTATTTTATTAGTACTTTTATATCAGAAACTTCTTTTTTAAAAAATGACTTTAAAATAATTACTTTTTTGAAGATTTTATAACAATATTATTTAATGGGTTTTAACTTGAGAAGAATAATGAACTACAATGTTGATTTGATAAATTTTAACAAGGTTTTTTAAATGAAGTAGGGGTATAATTATGGTCTTAAGCACTTTTATAACTTATTGGTAGATTACTTAATTGTATAATAATCTGATTAATTGGTTGTATTTAAATATTGGTCCTCCTGGAACAGGCTGGTCATCTGATGAAGTCTATGTATGAGACGAAAACGCATGGTGGAATATCTAAGGCGTTTATGTATTTTCAAGTGTTCGTTTTTCGTACTGTTTCATACTGTTTGTGGATTTGGTGGTTGAATGAAGCTTTATAGTGGATTGTACATCATCTCCATTTCTGCACCTTGCTTTTGGAGTTTTCTCCTACATAAATAATAAAGATTAATAGGCACATAACATTCTGAGTTATATCTCCTACTTAAATAATAAAGATTAATAGTACATTATTGTACTCAATAAACACACTTCAAAAATGTAAGTTCTAGTACACTAAACATATGCCTTAAAAAGTTAACACTCCTAAGTGTTGCTGAAAGTGTATTCTGCCTGCACTTATATCACAGAGACAGGTTATGTAACTGCTATAATCTAATAAGTTGATATTGCAAACTGTGTGCAATTTTATAGCTTGAAGAAAATAACACTGACAAGTTATAACAACTCAGGATCATTTTTAGGACTTGCTGTTCAGATGGGAGATGCGATTTGAGATTTTTTAAAAAATGGTAGTATCACCTCCCATTTCATCTTCATACTATCTAATGCTGGCAAATAATTAGGATTGAATTAAGAGTACACAGGGCTTACTGTTGTAAATGAAAAAAAGAACATAAACCTGTATATATGAAATAATGTATATTTGAACTGATCAAAGTGTCAGAGCTGCCACCCATTAGCTTATGAAAAGGACTGTCACTATTACAGGTGTGCTGGTCATACTACATTGAAAAGCTGCCTCAGTCAGCCACAATACATAGACAGACATCATCCGTTATATTTTTGTGATATGCAGCAAGGTTGGCAGTATTTCAAAAAGTAATTGCTAACTGGCCTACATCATCAAGAGAGTTTCAATGTGATAATATGTTCAATTAGAACTCATGCTACATTACTAAATGGTTGTTATAGTTATACAGATCATGTGGTATGTATATAACCGATATTAACTTATAGCATTATAAAAGGAGAGTTTATTAGCAACTAGATTATTATATAATAAATAATGTTAGAATTTAAATTTTACACAAAAGTTTGATTTGAAAAAGAGATTGATATTAGGAGAGAGTTTTTCCCCAATATATATATGGATAAATAGTTTAACTTTAGGGGTAGCAGTAATAGAGTGGGATTTGGCAGTAACAGGATGATGACAGAGTGGTTTGTATGATTACTTAATTAAACCAGGAACATTATATTCCATCTTAGGGGGTGTAAATATTTTTAGATTTAGCTTGTTAGTAGTTAGGTTAATGATCTTGTCCATAACACAATTTGTAAGAATTAAATATAGATTCTTGATTTAAACTATAATTTATTATCTCAAAACTGCTTTATCTTAAATTTCAATTTATAAATGTATTTCCATGAATATTAATGGTCTTAATCCTATGAAAAGAGGTAGTTTAATTAAATACCTAAAATAAATAAACCTCATATTTTTTTTTACAAGAAACATGCTTGTTGAAAAAGGATTTAGATAAGTTATTCAACGATTATTTAACACTTGTAGACTCACATTACAGTTCAAAAAGGAGAGGTATTCATACTCTGTAATAAATCATTGACTATACCTATAGTAGTTGATACTTATTCTGATAAAAATGCTACAATGGGTTTAGTTGTAGTTGAAATCAAAATCTATTACACACCTGAAACCCTTGAATCCCTCTCTCTAGATACCAAAGCTATTCAATGGTTCACTTCCTACCTTAATAACAGGCAACAGGCAGTTCTCTGGGATAATACTCTTTCATCCCTTCTGCCAGTCTCTCTTGGAGTACCTCAGGGGTCCATCCTAGGACCTCTCCTCTTCTCTTTATTCATAAATGACTTACATGCAGCAATACCTCAAGCTACTTGTATTCAATATGCAGATGACACCACACTCATATGCTCTGCAAACTCCTCCCTTGAACTACTAACCCTCACACAGAATGTATTTAGCACAGTTGAGGCATGGTTCCTGAAACGTTGCCTCCTTTTGAATGCTAAAAAAACCAAACTCCTACTCTTTAGGCCTAATATTAAGTCTCCCCTCTTAGACTTCACAATTACATCCAACAATGGCACATATATAGCCCCTGACTCTACCACTAAGCTATTGGGTATTTTAATTGACAATAACCTCACTTTTGATAATCATATTAATAACACTATTAAAACTGTTAATAGAAAGCTTGGCTCCTTATATAGAATTAAAACCTTCTTAACTCCACAAGCAAAAATCACACTTGCACACTCTCATCTTATTTCTACTCTTCTTTATGCCTCATCCATATACACAAACCTAAAGAAAAATAACCTTACTAAACTAGCAAATGCATACTATAGCATTGCTAGATTTGCCACCGGAAACCCATTTCGAACTCACCACTGTCACAATCTACAACAACTACACTGGCTTGAACTAGAAAATACACTATTGCTCTCACAACTTACTTTTGTTCACAGAATTTTTTACCAACCTAAAAATACTCCTATACTGTCTGACCTTATTTCTCCTTATTCTAACCTAAATTCTTTACGCTCCTCTAATAAACTTCTGGTCAAGTTAAGTAAGTCCAATAACATAGCAGGTGATTCACTTTTCGCCAACACTATAGGTAAATACTGGAATCAACTACCAGCCACTCTAACTTCTATCTCATCACCCTTCCTCTTTAAACAAAAGCTCAAACAACATCTAAAAACACTCTGGCTATGCCCATGCATCAATCCTGACTAATCTCATGATTCTACAAACTACTTTTCTCTAAATCTCCTTCTCTCTCCTGTTTCTACTCTTTGTCCTTGAGTAGTTTTTTCTCCACCTCTCCCTTGGTATTTAGCCTCTGTTATGAATGTATATACTTCTTTCTATGGTTTACACTTACTTTTTAAATAAACTCTTCTTGTATGTTTTTACTAAAGTATAATCTCTCCAATCTTGTACAGTAAAGAAATTTGAGTTAATGTGCTTACTTATTTATATTTTTTTTAATTACTAGAATTTAGAATAAACCTTATTTCTGATGTATTTTACTAACTAATTACTTTCTTTATGTAAAAGACTTTGTATTAACTTCAACATGGAGCTTTTCTCCCCGGGCCTCTGCTGAAAATGGAAATGTATCCAGTTGGACTAGCCCGGTAAACAAATGTAAAATAAATAAAATAAATAAAATCTGTGAATGTTTACTGGATTCCTGGTTCTAAAGTGACAAGAAAACATTCAGATATTATAACTTTACATGTGAAAGTAGAAACTATACTGGCTGGAGAATTTTATCACATTTTATCTGAAAGACATACTACTAAAGATAAAAAAAACTATATCATCTCCCTATGCAAAATAACTAAATTATTTCATAAATATAATAGATACGTGCGACTTAAAATTGTCAAATTCCCTTAAATATACACATTACTCATTTAGATTTGGCACTCAAAGTAATACAGATAAAGTTTTTACTTCTAGTAGTCTATATTCTAAAACTGATGAAGTAATTTCATGTCGTTTGACTGACCACAATCCTATTATTTTTAAATATAAAATCTAATGATTAGTCTTCTGACAAAGAATTCCAGCTTATATTACAAAAACTAAAGGATTTAAAGGAATGCTTTTGAAGGAATTAAATTTACTTACGGAATTTAACAACAATGGTGAAGTTACTGATGTTATTTTGTGGTTTTGTGGGGATACAATGAAAGCATATTTATTTGGTAGAATTTAGAGATGGTATCTTCACAAAAGGAAGGAGTGGGAAAGAATTAATTGTTTTACAGTCGACCACTGAAAGTTAAACTTAAACCAAATAAGGCTGACAATTCTGAATTGAAAGCTTTAAATCAGAAATGCTCAAATATTAAATTATAACATTTCAATAAACATGGGAAAGCTTAAATTACAATCATACTCTATTAATATCCTCATACTCTATTAATCTCCACCTGCGGTAGTAGTGCTGCGGTAGCATTGTCGCCTCACACTAAGATGTTGTCCTGTTCGATTCTCAGCTAGAGCGTCTTCTGTGTGGCGACATGTGTGAATGGGTGTACCTTCGTTGAAGGTTGTGTGTCAGGGCTGGCAACTTGGCAAGTAAAAATCTACTGCCAATCATTAGCGGACCGGAGTTCCGCTGTGGCGACCCATAACTGGGAAAAGCCGAAAGACACAACAACTCTATTAATCTCCAAAATTTACATAGATTAGCCATTAGATCAAAAAGGTTAAACAACAGAAATCATATTGAAGAGATTACATATAAAGTGAATAATAACCTTGAGAAAGCAACTGATCTAAAAGACATAAGACATCCAGGAAACATTATGAATTAATTAATAGTAAATCAACTTTAGATAATAGTGATTTAACTGATAGCTTTCTAGAGGAAAATATAAAACATTAATTAAAGAGCAGAATGTAAGGTTAGATAAATCAATTTCTTTCAGTGAAGTAAAAGAACATATTAAAAATTAAAAAAAATAAGGCCCCCTGGTCTAGATGGCATAGTTTTTATTTATTTATTTATTTTACATTTGTTTACCAGGATAGTCTGACTGGACACATATCCATTTTCAGTGGAGGCCCGAGGAGAAAAGCTCCACATGAACAAAAACAGTAATATAAACATTTACACATAATGCATTTATACAAGAAAAAATATTTATTCAAGAAGAAATGGAACTAATTACATAACAGATGTAAAGTTGTATCATTTACACATGGTAAATAGGCAAGTATTTATATAGTATGGAATCTGAAAAGAGAGGGAAAATAGAAGAAAGACCATCAAAACTTTGATATGTAGAAGAGAGATCAGTTAGGGAAATAGGGTTATACTTTGGTATACAGTTTGCATGTTTACAATATTTTTAGGAGTTGTATTGAGGGAAGTCCAAGATTGTTAGTAGTGACAGATGCAATTTTGACTTGATTGTGAAAACATAGGTGTGTCACTAATAACCTTAAGTGATCTAGTCTGGGGTATTACAAGGACATAGCCATTTGTTTTGTAAGGTTTTAGCTTTGATTTAAACTGAGAGATGGTTGGCGTAAATGATATTTCATAAGGTAGTAAATTCCATACTTTGCCTACATAGTTAGCAAATAGGGATTCTCTAGCTAAGTTTTTGGCTGTATTGATTTTAATAAGTGGTTTGTTGGTGGAGCATAAGGTTCTGCTACTGGAATGAGGTGGCAGTATATTTTGGAGAGAAGGTTTTTTTTCACTTTGGTAGAATATCTTACGGGCCATGATTAGTTGGTTATAGAGAAGGATATGTGGGAGTTCAAGCCAATTGAGCTTTTTAGGGAGAGACAATGGTGAACTCTTGATGGGGAGTTGGTGGTGTATTCAGCAATTTTACTGTAGCAGCTTTCCAGCTTCACAAATTCAGTTTTTCTTAAGTTGTTGAGTATGGGAGATGCATACAGTAGTGAAGATGCATATAGTAGTGAAGATAAGTGAATCTGAGCAATTTTGGTTTTGGTGTCATTTGTAATGGTGTAATTCCAGAGTTATATAAAATAATTCCTGATAACATATTAAGAATTCTTTTAAAAATACTTGAGGACATTAGATGTACATGAAATATTCTTCCCTCTTGGTAATTTTCATTGATAGCTCACATTTTGAAACAAGATAAAGACCCTAAATTATGCTCATCTTACTGCCTTATTTCTCTTTTAAATGTGGATTATAAAATACCTATGTCCATATCAGCGAAAATATTAAATTATATGAAGTCAAATCTAATTGAAGATCATCAAAATGGTTTTATTCTCAACAGAAAAGTACAAGACAACACTATTAGAAATTTTTCATTGATAGATGTTGCTAATAAGAACAAGAAAGAACTTCCAATTATAAGCATGGACTTAAAGTATATCCAGTTAACAGAACCAAAAGCTTTATTAAAGTACTCAAAGAACATAATTTCTTCTCTAGACTTTATAGATTTAATAATGAAGGTGTGTATAAGATAACCTCATCCTTTATTAAAATTACATCATTTTTGTCTGGTTCCCTTTTAATATTAAAAGGTACAAAACAAGGATGTCCTTCACCTCCTTTATTGTTTGCTTTATCAATACAGTTCTTTGCTACTTTTATTAGAACAAATACAATGATAAATGGATTCTTCATAGACGGTAATTATAGTTCTAAAATTCAGTTACTTGTGGATGATATCCAGTTAACATATGGTGACACTGAATCTTCTTTAGAACATATTCTTAATTCAATAAACTATTTTGAGAAGATTTTATGTCTAAGTTTTTAACCATAATAAAACAGAAACATTGATAAATACCTTTTTTTTTAAAAAATAAGGAATTAAATTGGGAAAATAAGCAGCTTAGTTATTTGGGAATTATTTAAAAAAAGTTAGAAAGAAGTGGTTTCTGTAACTCAAAAAAATCTAACATCAAACTAACAAATAAGTGGAACAAAATGTTTTTCACAATGGAAGACAGACTTATGTTGATTAAAATGCTAATCTTACTAAAACTTTTATTTTACATACAGTCACTAATTTTACTTCAGTCAAAAAACTATTAAACTACATTCTACACTAATTTTTTTTTTGTATCCCTAAAAATTCAAGAATAGCATTTGACTGGCACATAAAAAGTTGGAAAGAAAGTGTAATTGGATTTCTTAATATTGAAGTATACCCCAAGTCTGCCATTATAAATATAGTGATCCACTGGTTAAACTCCTCATATTTCAAACTGGAAATTATTGCATGAGAGAATTTTAATTTCAAAGAATAAACTTGAAATAAAAGCAGAATTTCAATCAGACATTAATAAAGTATACTGACTCATAAAAGATTTTTCTAAGAAGACCAGAAGCTACTGCTTTTTGTTAATTACACTTTAACTATGTTCAGGAAAATGATTAATTATGATGCTTCCCATAGCTTACACTACTGGACGTTTGGAATCATTTAATCTAAGTAAAATACCAGATCTTAAAGAAAATGACTTAAAATGTTGGTATCAATTGCTAGATGGAAATAAATTACATACTGCTGAACATCTTTTGGCCAGATATAATATAAACAAAAATAGTTGGTTAAGCATGCAATTTTTAGGGAAATTATTAATATAAAACCCATTACTAAAATTTTAGAATTTTTTTTTTAAAATAGATGAGATTTATTTTGGACCCATCGCTATCAACAATTTATAGGATCTTGAATGTATAGTCTTTGATTAGTATTGTTGGGATCATGCAACAAACATTAATAATTAAGAATGAATAAACACAAGTGCATCTCCTTTGATCCATCTGGGCTATTGCTAGGAAAATTATCACAAAGAAATGGAAAAATAAAAATATTCTCTCTTTTACTGAATTTATCTGCCTAGCAAAAAATGTATGTAATAAGGAAGTACAAACTATTTGTGGCGGAACACTGAACATTACACAAATATTTATCTTGGCAAAACTTAAAAGACTGAAAACCAAAATTGTTGCAAGTTACAATAAAAAAAGTTACTGAAACCAAAATGAAAAAGACCAACACCCTGGAGGTCAAGTAGGTTTCCCCACCTTCCTTTATTGAAAACAAACATAGATTAAATGCTTTCATCCCAGTCAAACTAGGGACTTCATCAGAATCTGCATTTTACGACTCAAACTGTTTAAATAGCAACACTACCATTATACAATTGGTTGAAGCATTTCCAATGGGATATAATCTACACATTACAATGAAATGGAAAAATAAAAATATCCTCTCTTTTACTAAATTTAGCTGCCTAGCAAAATGTATACAATAAGGATCTACAAATGATATGTGGCAGAACATTGAACATTACACAAATATTTATCTTGGCAAAAACTTAAAAGATTTATTAGAAAAATATTAAAGGCTTTGTTCAATGTAAGCTTTTGTCATGGATGTTGTGTAGAGTTTTTTTGTTCTTTTTTAACTGCTATATTTTGTTAAATTTTATATAATGCTTTTAATTCTGATTTAAAATGCAAT
>NC_056745.1:1493141529-1493226382 GCF_019279795.1 Protopterus annectens | reverse complement strand
TATGGTTCCTGATTAGCTTACAACTGTACCTGCTGGTTGGAGTGGAGCTCAAGTCCCTTATTAGAATAAGGGTCATAGACTGGCTAATATTTAGGCCAGCTGACTGTAGGGAAGGACAAGTCCCTAATTAGAAGAACAGTTATGGATTGGCTAATAGGCCAAGTGATTTTGAATGCCAAAATTACTAATTAGAATACATATATATATATATATATATATATATATATATATACACACATATACATACATATATATATATATAGAATGAATCTGCCTGAAATTAAAAGAGGAATGAATAAATACAGTAAAATAGGATTACCCGTTTTATGGATGGGGCGTAGTTAACTAATTGAAGGATCCATCCAGTATTAAAGTAAATATTTTTATTCCTGAAACAAAGCTTTTTAATTAGCAGTCCTGGATACTGAGGAATGAATTGGGAAAGATACAAAAAGAGCACCATATAGTCAGCTTATGTATCCTACGGGTACTCTGAATGGTGCTGCAGACCTCTGGTGGAGACTGGGGAGCACAATCCCCCACTATAATACTGGGGATGCACTAGCACATATCCACAGAGCCCACAAATAACACTGCTGCACAAAACGTGTATGGGTGGGCATAGGTTAAAATTACACAAAAATGTTTCATGGTGCCAAAATGAAACAGCACTGGGATGGTTCTCATGGTGCCAGGATGAAACAGCACTGGGATGGTTCAATCTCCTGTCTGATCCTGAAATACACCAGAGAAGGTTGGAGGTCAACAGTCTACTTCAGGACCCAAGGCAATCAGGAGAGATGGTAGCGACAGGTACACACACACACACACACACACACACACACACAAAGAAAAACAAATTTATTGAAGAAAAGAAAATTTACCTCTGTGTTGAGAAGGAAACAACTTTTAAACTTCAGTCTCAAAGTCTCGTGATCTTTCATCATCTAGAAGTGTTACTTTTACAGTTAAGCTCCACACAATGCAATACGCATGCTATTCATTTTAGAAAACAATGCACTGACAACAAAGGTGCAACATATAATGATTTGTGAATGTCTGAAGACTGATATAAAATGAAGAAACAGAGGCACAGGAAAAGAAAGGCAATATAAAATGTTTTGCCAAAACTGGGGTGTGGTAACATTCAGGACTATAGCAAAACTATGAGAAATAGTGTCAGCATCGATACAGCAGTGCAAAATGATGTTTGGAAGGTCAATAACTCACTACATAAACATACATGCAAAATTAGCATAAACGGAAATTATGGAATTCAGACCTGCACAAGCTTGGTAATGATACAGCACCTACATCTCATTCTAACAGAAACATGGCAAAGGTGAGGGTGAAGGGGGCATGTGCTAGGCACAAGGTGCTAGGGGACATGATCTATAGTATTTTTTTCCACCTCATGTAAACATGAGGGCATGACAGGGACCTGGCGGCTCCTTCCGTCTTTCCTGAACAAAGTCTAGATGACCTTTTTTTCTCATGCTACATGAGTGCACAATGACCTGACACTCCTCTGTAGGACAGAAGAGGGGAGCACTAAACTGCAGTACCTTTTTTTGGGGGGGGTCCTCAAGTTAGTGTTTTGGAGAGCTAGAGTGCAGAGTGGCATTGGGCACCACATAAGCAAGCTATGGCTCTGCATTCTTCATAAAGGAATGGTAGAGATATCCACATATACTCTGCTGGAAACAACAAAGGAAAATACATTTAGGCACCTTGCAAAATACAAAGCAAAAGCACAAATGCCACTTTTATTAACAGGGGAAGTGCTCACTTATACTATAAAACATGAATAAAGGTTTACAGGCAACAGAACTACTACTGAAAGGGCATTTAATGTAAATAATTGACTGAAAAGTGAAACGGGTATATAAAAAGGCTGCCAAACTCTATCATAGTAAGCTTACACGTATGTTT
This sequence comes from Protopterus annectens, assembly GCF_019279795.1. NCBI lineage: Eukaryota > Metazoa > Chordata > Ceratodontiformes > Protopteridae > Protopterus > Protopterus annectens. The sequence goes on along the minus strand of NC_056745.1, from coordinate 1,493,224,450 downwards.
AATAAAAGAAGCAAAATGGAAAGTCAAACACTGCAAGGGACACAGAAACAACAGCAACAAAAAGGAATCAAATGCAGACTCAGCATTAATGTAAATCACGGAGATAAAGAGGGCAAGTTACTGCAGTGAACAATTCCAACTAAAAAAAATTGTACAAAAGGTAACAGTGACATACTGAAGCAAACAGTCGTACCTGAAATGATCCTGTCTGTACAACAATTAAACATCACCTTTCAACATCCAGTCTCACTGTACTCATGTTCAACACTACCTGACCTACAGTGCCAACAATGTGAACTATTTTACTGCAATGACAAGCAGGAATGCAACTCCAACAGTCTTACAGAGCAAGACATAACCCCCAAACATGGCCAAAATGAATAGGAAAGTCTTTCAAAATGTCAGATATGACAATTATCCTGAAAGGAAAACACCTTCAGTTATTTATCAGATGCCATGAAGGCAGTTTAATGTTTTTTTTCCATAAATTTGTATTGGAATGTTTAAATTTAGATGCAATATATTTTGGTGGAGTCTTAAATTTTAATGGGAAAAATTCCAGTCCACTACATTCAATTCATGGTCCTCAGATTATGTGATCTATGTTTTTTAATTTCTCCAAATACCTTGGGTTTCTAATACAATAAGAATGGACCTCATTCCTATGCCAAAGTACGATTAAAGTTCATGAAATTAGTACTGTTGCACTCTGTCAGCCAAAAGTGCTGTTCGCAGCACTCAATGTGCCCAGTAATGACTCCTTCTGCAGTTTATACGGAGTTGTATGTATTGGTAGCGTATCTAAATAAAATTTTAGAGACTTTTACAAGACCCATTGCTACTACTACTATTAGAACTATTTGGGTATCTTTCTTCCACATTGCTCGCATTTCTGCTTGCAGATCCTGATATTTTATAACTTTATGTCTTTCTGTGCACAGGACATTGTAGTCAGTGGGTGTGGTCATTTAAGTGATCAATGCTACTTTTGTCTTCTTTTCCTGGACCACTAAATCCAGTTTTCTAGCATCTATCTTTTGAACTGTTGGTAATGAATGATCCCATGTGATGTGCACTTCATCATTTTCTGTGATGCTTTGTGGCTCATGTTTCCAGTGTTTTTCAGCCACTTCAGTACCATAATGTTTGCACAATTCCCAGTGCAACAATCTTGCCACATTATTATGCCTTTCAGTATACAGTCCTTCTGCCGTTAGTATGACACAACGAACAACGAGGTGTGCAACTGTTTCCAGTTCGGTTTTACAAAACCTACATTTGTCTATTTCTCCCACATGTTCAATGGACTTTGTAAACAAGCATGTACATAGCCCACTATCTTGAGCCACCAATATTAACCTTTCATCTCTTGGTTTGACTTCACCTCTCCTTAACCATTCCTGCGTCTGTTCCTGATAAACATGAGGTTCTTCCAGAAATTTTCTATACTTGCAACTATATTTATGCATTTTCCACATGGGTTGCCTTTTCATCTGATCCTTCACCTTATACTCTTTCTTTTGTATTTTTGGCACATTCAGTTGCTGCCAGATTTTTATCTACTTCTGGTTTGATTTCCATTCCTGCTTGACGCCGATATGCTTCTGCTAGACTAAGCAGGGAAGTCATCTTAGATTATTCTCATGTTACAAAACTTTCACTACTTTTGGGTCTCATGAGGTCAGCAGATGTGTGGAGTCCCATGACTGCAGATCTGTACATGTAATCAATTTCAAGGAGGCCCATCCTTCCTTCGGAATGGGGAATATATAATCTTGGTATGCACTGATTTTTATAGATCATTTGGAGAGCACGAAGCATCCTTGTTTTAATATCTAATCGACCCAACATGTTTTGGGGCCAATCAATCACTCCAAAACTTAGTTAGGACAGGAAGAGCAGCAATTGGTTTATAGTCTGGATGTTGTTCCTAGATGTCAATGCTGTTTTCAGGATTAATTTAAGTTTTCTAAAATATTCCTAAGGTTTACTCACATTTGTTTGTGTTTTATTGCTGATTCTTCACCAGTTCCCAAGTATTTATACACTCCCTCTTGCTCAAGTTTTTATATCACATTCATGTGCCAAATTGATGTTTTCCTGGTGCTGCAGTTTTCCTGCTTTAAAGGTTGCTTTTGCACATTTATGAAGGCCAAATGACAATGAAAAAGCTTCGACAACCTACAGCTGTGCTTTCAGTTCCTCCTCTGATGATAGTTTTAAATCATCGAGAAGTCTTTATGTGACATTAAGGACCAAACTATGTTCGATGAAATTTCAAGCCAATGAATAAATGGAGACAGAAAAGCAGTGCAGAAGTCAGCATGCCTGTCTCACAGATGAAGGTGCCCCAGTTCAGTTCCAAAGCGGAATGTCTACTGTGTTGAATCTGTAAATCCTCCCTTTAGGTTTTTGCTCAATATTCCAGTTTCCCTCCATATCCCATACACATGCCATTATGTGTGCGTGTGTATCCTGTATTGGACTGGCAACCCATGCAGGATCCACACACTGCATTGTACTTAATTTTCTGTGAGAGGTTCATGCTTCCTTGAGGCAATGAATAGGATAACAAAGGTATCAGAAAATAAATGAATAAATCAGAGACTTACAGATCTAGATTAATCATAGCATCAGTATCGTTTCTGACCAAAGTTCAACAAATGACATGTTTCTGAATGCAACTGAAACTGTTTAATGAAAAGCAGCCATTTTGAACCTCATAACTGCAAGTTAAAAACAAGGTAGTCTCCAATAAGTACATCTCTGAAACAATTACTTGTTTTGAACCCTGCAAGACCGACACGAGCTGAAAATGAAATTTCTGGCTTAGTGTTCAAAATGCTCTTTTTCTCAAAAAACATTATTCTTCGGAATTAAATTCTGCAAGCTGTTCTGTAGTTGTGAACAAAAAAGCTTGTTAGAAAGTAGAAAAATGAACAGCAGTAGACAGCAAATCTTGAAGGGATTTAAAATCACTTCAACCTCTTTAAACACTGTAATGACTGCAGTGTCTTCTTCTTTCAGACACTCAGTGACAAAAACATGCATGGCAAGTTAAAAAACAGCAATAACCTTACCTGTCAGAGACAGAATACAGTTTCCTTTCAAATTCGCAGGGAATGTTTGCAATTGTGATGTTTTTGATATCATCTGCTTTTCTCCCTAAATTATATCCACTTATAGTCACAAATATACCACCTCCAAGGGGGCCAGAATTTGGGGTAATCTACAAAAATAAACAGAGTTACAAGGCATCAGAAGATGGCTAAAGACTCTAGTACATGTCAGAACACAATTTAAAGAACACAAATGAACTAGCCATCTAGCTGTTGTAACCAGAAATTCCTCTATAACTGTTACCAGAGCAGAGATGCAAAAATGTAAATATCAACCATCAGTTTATGTTAGACTTTGTGTGTCTTCATATCAAGGACAGCATTTAAAAGATTCAGTCAGTAATTTTCACTGCTTAAGTTTTTGTTTTACATCTTTGTGACTCAGGCATGTTTCTGACCTCTATGGCATGGTTGGGAGGGTGGCCTAATGGTTAAGGTGTGTGCCTTACAAACACAAGGTGCAGGGTCTCATAAGGGATAATTGTCTAGGCTTAAAATGGCTCACAAGGGCAGTTAGCCTAGTACTAATCTATGAACCTATGGACCTGTGAAAGAAGGTTTCTTATATGTGCAAGACAGTATTGATAAAGTATGAGAAAGATGGAGTAGACTCAGATGCATATGAGTGATCAATCAAAACTGTTAATGTAGGTATATACCTGCAGGATTTAATTTTGGGGGAAAAGATCTACTTGTAATTATTTTGGAGGACCTTTTTTAGTCTTAAAAGACCATGTAGAGATTACTGGTCAGATATTGCTAATGTAACTGGCCTTTCAGTGTTGAATGTTAGTTACTATTAGATCAAGGGTGTTGTGGAGACCTGTAAGTGTTTGCTCTTACGGTTTCTGCACCAGCTGTACAAATCTGTAACTGTGATGCATGTTGTTAAGTTTAGCTGTTTTGAGTCACCATGGTATTAAAGTTTAAGCCATCTAGAATAACAGAGTTTTTGGGGAATTCGTTAGGAAACATGTTACGTATGGTTTTGCTGTACTACTACAAGTGAGGAGTGGGAGGTTTATACATATTTCTCCAGCAAACAAATGAAATTCTCCAACTATAGATATTTTGCTAAATATCAGGTTAGGCATTTATCGTCAATGGAGTTTGCTCTAATTTAGTCCATGATTCATAGGTTCATAGGTGTGTACTAGGCTAAGGGCCCTGGAGCCTTTACAAGCCTAGCCCATAGGATTACCCTAACATCGTGCCACCCAACCTCAGTTCCCAGTGCCTCTTGAGTAGAGCCACTGCAGCGATCCCAGAGGTGGACTTTCTATTTACCATCCACTCATCAAGACTTCTCTTGAACTCAGCCAGTAAGGTGCTCTGTCTGACATGTATGGAAGTCTATTCCATAGCATGGGCAGTTTCTAGGTTATGAACCTGTCCCTCCATCATGTTTTGGGGATTGTGGTAATAAGATTGAGGTCTCTGGAGCATGTGCTGTGGAGGGATTGGGATTTCTTTGGATGTAGCATTTCCAACAGAGCTGGGTCAGACATGGCTTTGTAAGTCAAGCAGAGATTGCCTCTAAGTAGGTGATATGAGACAGAGAATAGTTTTTTTGAGTCTGTCCATATAGGACAAGTGTTCAAGGCCTAGGGTCCTCTTTGTGAGGTACTTTTGCAGCCTCTCCAGTTGTTGCAGGCGTCTATTGAGGTACATCCCAAATGGGGCACTGTACTTGATGATTGGCCTAATGAGGGAAGCGTAGAGGGAGACAATGACCTCTTTCTTCCTGGATGCAAAACCCTTACTAATGAGATGTGCCACATAGGACTTTCTAACCACAGCGGCAGTGTGGTGGTCAAAAGAGAGGTTGCTGTCAACCTGTGTTCCCAGATCTCTTATAACACCTTCTGTGTTCAGTGGACTACCACTGATATAGTAATTCATGGGAACTGGGTTTTTCCCAAAGGGGATGATGACATACATATTGTAAATAACTCCCTAGTCTAATTGACTTGTAAATACCTGCTTATTACTGCTTAGACTTGTAAATACCTTCTTATTACAGTTTAGACTTAATATCTATGTTAGCAATGACAGTGACTATATATTTGTAAACTTTACTAATTGTGATATAACTCTGTTTTTTTTTTCCAAATTGTACTAACATATTCTTTTACTTCATGTACTCATCTTGTACTGTAATAACCTGTTACTTAATAAAATGTATCTATGGAGCTTTTCTCCCCAGGACTCCATTGAAAACGGGCTCCTTCGGCCCAATTGGACCATCCTGGCAAACAAATTTCAAATAAATAAATAAAATAAATAAAGGACATTTTTTAGCATTGTGCTTAAGGCTATGGTTTTGACACCAGTTGTTGGTCTCAGTGAGGCCCTTCTGTAGGATGTCAACATCACTTAGGGAGTTTATAATAGCTCCCAACTTGCAATCGTCTGCAAAATTTGTCAACCAGAGTCCTCTTCTCATGTTGGCCTGGACTTCAGAGAAGTAGATACCAAACAGGAGAGGACCCAGGGCCAAACCCTGTGGGACTCCACTTGTGACTGGTTGGCAGTCTGACTTAGAGTCAGCTACTTTCACACTGTGGGTTCTGTGAGTCAGTTTGCAACCCAGCTAGTGATATATGGGTTGATGCCCAGCTTAGCGAGTTTTTCTATTACTCCTGAGTGGGGAATGGTATCAAAGGCCTTGGCCGGATCAAGGTAGGCTGTATGAACCACCTTGCCTTCATCCACAGCTCTGGTGACTGACTCAAAAAAGCCGACCAGGTTGAGCAGGCATGATCTACCCTTCACAAAACCAAACTGTGTGGGATCCAACGTTTGGAGATTCCCTACATCCTTGTTTGTTAGGTCCATGATGATATGTTCCATAGCTTTGCATATCAGACTCCTCAGGCTGATGGGGCGATAGTTCCCAGGATCTGTAGTCGCTCCTCCTTTGTGGAGAGGCTGGTGATGTTAATAAAGAGGAGTAGAGTATTATTTATGTAGCATAGCACATTCTCCTGCTCCGTTAGCATCATATGTTACTTTAGTTGTTATGAATGTCAGAAGATGGGCAAAGATCATCTTTAGCCCAAGTTTCAGTAAAAGCAACAAGGTAAGGGTGTTGTAGTATGAGCCATGTTTCTACAGCAGTCCACTTGTTATTGACACTACATGTTTTGATGGTTGTGATCAAGTAATTGTGACTGACTGCAATATCTGAAGTATGTTATTATAGTGATGGGACCTGGACTTAAGTTAATGTCCAATGCCCTGGACTAGCTGGTTGACATCCCCACAAGGGGTGGCAACGTCCTGGATCTGGGGCTTATCAATAAGGGGGAATAACTGTAGCACCCCCAATGTGAGGTCTTCCCTGATGAGATCTGACCACAAATCAGTGTCACGAAGTAAATATCACACCTGCCGCCACCCCCCCCCCCCAGCACCAACTAAACTAAAAAACTTCTCCAAAGCAGATTATAATCTCTTACGGGACAGTATAAATAGCTTCACTGCACCTCCCCCCTCAGATGGAAGTGACAACTATGCAGACTTCTCCATCAATGCTTTATACAAACTCCTATATAACTGCACTGAATCAGCTGTACCTGATAGGACCAAAACAAGCACCTCAAGGAAGAGCAAACCTGCCTGGTGGACAACTGCCATTAACAAGCTTTACAATAAGAGGAAGAAATTGCTAAGAGTAAGAGGGAGTGAGCCCTAAACTGGAAGCACTCCATCCTCAGCTTCAAACAAGCAAATAAGACTTATTGTGAAGTCCTCCAAAGCAAACTACGAATCCAAATCATCTTCCTCAATTAAAGACAACCATAAGACGTTCATTAATAGGTTCATAGGTTCATAGATTCATACTAGGCTATCTGCCCTAGGGCATTTATAAGCCTAGCCAGAATGTGTTTAAATTTATTTTGCTATGCCCTTTTTCGAGGTTAGTATACTGTGCCTCTGTCTAACAGTGACACAGAAGTGATACCCGGGGTAAACCTAAGATCTCCCATCCACTCATCAAGATTCCTCTTGAAGAGAGTCAATGAGGGACTCTGCCTAACCTGGACTGGGATTTTATTCCAGAGTGAAGGGAGCCTCTGGGTTATGAATCTGTCCCTCCAGCATGTCCTATTTATTTCAGTGCTGAGGTTCAAGTCTCTTGAGCGCGTAGCTCGATGGGATTTGGATGTTCTGAGGTGCAGCATGTCCATTAATTCTGGGTTGGACATGGCTTTATAAGTCAGGCACAAATTGCCTCTGAACAGACGGTATGCCACTGAGTAGAGCTGGAGTTTCTTTAACCGGGCAGCATATGGCATTTGTTTGAGCCCTTTGATCCTCTTGGTGAGGTACTTTTGGGGTCTTTCCAGTTGCTGCAGGTGTCTGTAAGGTACATCCCAAAAGAGGCATTGTACTCAATTATGGGCCTGATGAGGGATGAGTAAAGAGGCACGATGACGTCCCCTGATCTAGATGTGAATCCCTTCATGATTAGGTGGGCTATATAAAATGTTTTTCTAACCACTTTGGCCACGTGGTTGTCAAATGAGAGATTGCTATCAACTTGGGTCCCCAGGTCCCTAATTACTTCTTCTGTACTTAATGGATTACCACCTATGTGGTAATCTGTGGGCACTTTGTTTTTGCCAAAGGGGATGACTATACACTTTTTGGCATTTAGCTTGAGGCCATGGCTCTGGCACCAGTTGTCTGTTTCTATGAGGCCCTTTTGGAGGATGCTTGTGTCGACTGAAGAGTTGATTATGGCGCCCAGTTTGCAGTCATCTGCGAACTTGGTCAGCCACAGTCCTTCCATGTTGGCCTGTACCTCCGAGAAATATATACCGAACAAGAGAGGTCCCAGGACTGAGCCTTGTGGGACACCACTTGTAACTGGTTTGGAGTCTGACATGGCTCCAGCAATTCTAACCATGTGGGTTCTGTCCTTGAGCCAGTTTGCAATCCATCTAGTGACATAGGGGTTTATATTTAAGCTGGTGAGCTTATCTATAATGCCGGAGTGGGGTATTGTATCTAAGGCTTTTGCGAGGTCCAGGTAGGCTGTGTGGACCACCTTTCCCTCGTCAATGGCCTTGGTGACCGTTTCAAAGAAATCAACCAGGTTTAAGAGGCAGGATCTGCCCTTAACAAAGCCGAACTGGGTAGGATCCAGTGTTTGTAGGTCCCCAATATCTTTATTTATGAGGTCCATGATGATCCTTTCCATAGCTTTGCAGATCAAGCTAGTCAGGCTTATGGGGCGATAGTTTCCAGGATCCGTTGAGGCACCACCTTTATGGAGAGGGACCACTGTTCCTGTACGCCACTCTTTGGGCACATATCCTGTAGTAAAGGCTGAGATTGAACAGTAGTTTTATGTTTGGGTTTAGCTCTTCTTGGAGTTCATATAGGACGCAGCCCGGGACACCATCTGGTCCCATTGATGCTGTGTTTTTTGCTTTGGAGAGGGCAGCTCTTACCTGAGCATCTGAGATGTCAGGGGGGCAGCACTCTGCTGGGATAGATATTTGCCCTTTTGGTGGGGGGGGGGGGAGATGTTTGTGCTGAACCTGTCAGCTAGGATGTTGGCAATGTCTGTGGGTTTGGTGTATTTTTTGTCATTTTGGACTAATTCTGAGCATATCTGGGAATTACCACCCAGGTTCCTAACATAACTAAAGAAAGCCTTGTGATTATCCTTAGTGTCCTGTGCAATTTTCCTCTCGAAGCTAGCCTTAGACAATTTTATGTGTGCCCATAGTTTTTTGCTTATACTGATCAGTGATGCCTTCCCTTTTTGGGATTTTGCTCGATCATTTAGTAGCTTCCTCCTTCTATTGTATAGTTTGTTTATGGCTGGGGTCCACCAGACAGGACGTCTGCCTTTGGAGGATTGGGTCTTGGTTTTATTTGGGATCGCATGATCCATGCATTCCTGAAGGTGTTCATAGAATGCGTTTATAAAGGATTCTGTGGCCTGGGCCGTATTTTCCACAGGCCCGGGGGCTTTGAAGGATTCCACCTCAGTTTTGAGGAGTGTGAAATTTGCTTTAGAGAAGTTTTTCACTGTGGTTTTCTGGGCAGGGGGTGGGGTTGGGATGTGAATATCCAGTGAGATTAGTTTATGGTCTAATCTTACCAGTGAGGGATACACTTCTGGTCTGGAGCATAGAGTCCCCATGTTGGTGATGATCAGGTCCAGTATGTTTTCCCCTCTTGTGGGAGTGGTAACAAGTTGTTCCATAGCATTTGAGTTTATAAATTCTAGGAACCTTTGGGCTAGGGTGTTGGAGCTAGAGTAATGCTCCCAGTCTATGTTTGGGTAGTTGAAGTCACCCAGTATAATGGTGTTTCGAGAGACCTTCATATTTTCCAGTGTTCTCAGGAAGGCCGAGTGGTGTTCCTGGGTTTGGGAGGGTGGTCTGTAGCAGGCTATAAACTGGAAGGCAGTTTTACCCACTGTTAGTTGAACATGGATAGTCTCTGATGCTTCGTGCATTGCCACCAACCTGGAGGTGTGGGTATCTTTGATGAATATCGATACTCCCCCTCCTTTTGTGGTTCGGTCCAAGTTTTGGGGCCGAAAAGCATGGTATGAGGTATAACCTGGTAGTGCTGGGGTGCTCTCGGGAGTCCTGAACCAGGTTTCTGTTACTGCACAGATATTGATGTTCTCCATGCTAAGTAGAGTTTTGAGTGCATGCATCTTGAGGTTTAGACTTCTGGCGTTGAGTAGCATTACTCTTAGTTTCTTATCCCTTGTGATACCTATGGACGTGGGTTTGTCTTTTGAGCCTTGCCTAAAAAAGGCACTATGGGGGTAGCAAGAGCCTTTGCCAATATCCGAAAGCCCAGGGGTGACAGGCACAAGCCGTCCCTAGCGAAGCATCGTGGCTTGTTGAGCATATCATCCCAAGCTGACAGGCATTGGATCCCCTTTGAATGACACCAGTACTTAAGCCAATTGTCGAAATTGATCATCTTGTATTCATATTGTGGCATCATTCTTGGTGAGGGTAAAATGCTACTCAAGGTCAGGGTCATACTGGCCTGGGCTACATGCTCAGAGAGCTCCTTTATGTCTCTTTTCATGTAGTCCAGGGAGGTACATCTCAGGTCATTCACACCAGCATGGACAATGACTGAGTCATATTTGTACTTGCCTTGGAGTGACCTGTGTTATGTGGCGGATCCTAGCACCCGACAGGCTGCTCACCGTGACCCTCTCCTTGTTCAGCCTGGTGAGCGGGACGTCAGTGTGCCTGACGATAGAGTCACCTATTACAAGTGTATCAGGTGTGTTGTTTAGTCTTAAGGGCTGTGACTGTTTGGCACACTGGCTTTGTGAGATATGTGTTGCACATGTTAATTACATCTGGTCCAGATTTGTGCCGAACTGGTAGTTAATGATACCACATATACTGAGCCTGTGGACAAAGCTAACCTGTTAGCCAACAGGTTCAGTGAAAACTTCACTCCCCTGTCCCTGCCACACGTAACCCATGACATCCCTACCACCTGTACCTTACCTTGCATCACTAAAGAGCAGGTCATAACCATCCTAAGGCCAAAAACACAGCATCTAAGGGACCCGACAACATCCTAAGCTGTCCTACATGGACTCCAACAAGAACTATCAACACCCTTGGGTACTCTCTTCAATCATAGTCTAAGCACCAGTTTTGTCCCAGCTGAATGGAAAATGGCCACTGTTATTCCTTTGCACAAAAGTGGTGCTTTCACTGACCCTGGGAACTGTAGACCTATTAGCATGACTAACCTGATCTTTAAGGCCAAGGAGCAAATCATCATAGACCTTATCTACAAAAATACAGGCAATCTCCAAACACTTGACTCTACTCAGTTTGGATTTGTCAAAGGGAGATCATGCCTGTTAAACCTGGTGAACTTCTTCGAGACCGTCACCAAGTCCCTGGACAAGGGGAAATCTGTGCATACAGCCTACCTAGACTTAGCCAAGGTTTTGACACCATCTCCCACTCAGACATCACTGGCAAACTCACCCATCTAGGTATTAACGCTTATATTGTTACATGGGTCACTAACTGGCTCACGGATGGAACACATAGTCAAATAGGGGAATCCCCCTCCAACAGCAGCCCTGTAACCAGTGGTGTTCCACAGGGATCAGTCCTGGAACTTTTACTATTTGGAATCTATTTCTCCAAAGTACAAGTAAAAACTAAAGGTCTGCGGCTGTCAAAGTTTGTTGATAACTGCAAACTGGGAGCGGTCATATAATCTCCAAATGAAGTCAACATCCTACAAGAGGGTCTTGTACAAACAAATGATTGGTGCCACAGTAAGAGGGATGTGTCTGCTAACTACCATATCAACAGCAACACCCTAAGGACGCACTCAGTGGTGACATCAACCTTACCTTTGATCACCATGTCTCCAGAGTGGTAAGATGGGTATTCCAAATTGCTCATTTCATAATTAATGGCACTGCCTCCAGAAAAAAAAGAAGTTATAACCTCCCTGTACTCTTCTCTCATCAGGCCAACAATTGAGTACAACACCCCTTTTGGTATGTACCTTTTCAAGCACCTGCAGCAATTGGAAAAGGTTCCTCACAAGGAAATTTCAAGATATTCAGCATCTGTCTTATCACGGTCACTTTATTCTGTTTCATACATACTACTCAGAATATATCACTGCCTTGCATATAAGGCAAACCCTGACCCTTCTTTATTGGAAATGCTGCATAACCGCAAGTCAAATGGTACACAGGTTACTCGCTCTATAGATCTTTACCTGATATGTAGGATCATAGGAGGTTACTAGGCTAATGGCCCTGGCACCCTTACAAGCCTAGCCAAGAGTTTATCCCCAAAAATGAAACTTTAAGCACTTGTTGCCCCCGTCAATAAGGGACACAGGTGGACCCCATGGGACAAATTTGTGGGTTCAAATCCACTCATCAAGTTTGCACTTGAAGAGGGTCAGCAAGGTACTCTGACATGCATGGGAAGTCTATTCCAGAGATGGGGTAGCCTCTGGGAAACAAACCTGTTTCTTCATCAGGTTTTGTTGATGTTGAATATTAGATTTAGGCCTTTTGAGTGGGTAATGCGTGAGGAGTTAGACTTACGGACATGGAGCATCTCTAGTAGGGCAGGGTCTGAGATTGCCTTGCAGGTGAGACACAGATCACTCTGAGGGATATGTACGATACAAAGTAGGGATAGTGATTTGAGCCTGTCTACATAGAAGTGCTGGATGCCATTGAATCTCTTTGTGAGGTATTTCTGTGCCTTTCCAGTTGGTGCAGGTGCTTGGAGTGGTACATAACAAACGGGGAGTTATACTCAATTATTGGAGTAGAGAGAGGCAATAACCTCTTTTTTTTCTGGATGTAATCCCTTTACTTATGAGATGAGCCAAGTAAAGGGCTTTTCTGACCACTGCCGCCACATGATGGTCGAATGTGAGACTGTTGTCAACCTGTGTACCCAAGTCTCTCACCACAGGTTGTGTGCTTAGGGAGTTGCCTTTGATATGGTAATCAGTAGGGGCCATGTTTTTGCAGAATGGTATAATACATTTTTCTTTGCGTTTAACTTAAGGCCATGACTTTGGCTCCAGTCATTTGTTGCTGTGAGACCCTCTTGCAGTATGTTATCATCGTGTGGGGAGTGAATAACAGCACCCAACTTGGATATTAATAGAACCTGCTGGACAGACATAGATTTGTCTCCCAGAGGTTAGAACACCTTTGGGACAGACTCCCACTTCATGTCAAACAGAGCACCTCATTGGCCCTCTTCAAATGCAATCTGGATGATTGGATGGGTAACTGTAAATTTACCCTGGGGGTTCCACCTGTCTCTCTCTTGGAGTGGGGCAATAGGTGCCGATTGTGGAAATGAGGCTAAAACTTGACTAGGCTTGTAAGGGTCCTAGTGCCATTAGCCTAGTAATGTCCTATGATCCCCAAAATCCAGTGAATATTGGACAAACATTAGCTGTTCCATCTTCCCCACAGAAATTATCTATACTCTAGAAAATACTTAGACACCTGTTCAGACACCTTCTCTCCTCTAAATGTTATAAATCAAATAAAATACACTGCAGTCAAAAGATAAGTAGGAATTTATATATCCTGTTATGTGGTTTTATTACTATCTTTGGAACTTGCTGAGAAAGCTGAAAGAGGACTCATTCCATAGAAACTGTACTGACATTGTACTGTTTTCAAAATATTAGTTTAATCTGGGTCCTTCTTCCCTAAAGAAGTTAACCACATCTTATTACAGCCAAAGTGTTAAGTTCATTGTGCTCTGTTCAAACCACCTAGAGTCTGGCGACCTGCCTACCATGCTCTGTGCCTTTGGAATACATAACCACTGTGACTTAAGAGTGATCAATTTGACTTATGGTTACAGCTCTCACAAGACTTGTTTATTTGACCCTGATATTTTGTGATGACCCAAGCTAAGCGATCATTTCTGTCACAGATCTTTTTACATTTTGCACCTTATTCTTCATTTTTTTGAGTTATTCTTTTTTCATGTTTTACCTGATGTACTGGTACTTAGTGAAGTCACAGACTCAATTCTAGTACAGACTGCATTTCTGTGAATTGGTGCAAAGCTGATAGATCTCCTGGCTGTGAGCAGAGTTGGAATCTATTCCAAACTGATAAACACACTTTTTGCATGTTAATTCGCACTGTGCTGCATTTATACATTTGCTTTATATTGGTTCTGTATTCCAACACTCCCTGTTGGTACCTTGTTCTTATACTTGGTGACTTTGCACCTGCCCGCCCCTACTGTAAATTTAGTCTGGAACACTCCCCGCAGTCTAGTGTCATTATCTCATTTTATCTATTACAGAGAGAACATCTGAGAAGGCCAACCCACTTAGTTTGTTAAGCTTGAATTATCTTCTGCTCCTCCACTCTCCCTTTCCACTTTACAAAAAAAAAAAAACTTTGCTAGAATCTCCCTGTGTGTGCTTCTCAGCTGATAATTATATTTTTGGCACTTTATTACTGTTCATAGTTGAATAAAACAATAATTGAGTTCAGTTTAGAATACATTTTGAATAAATTGCATTTATTTAAACTGTATTTGCTTTAATTCTGCTACACACTGAAGTGTGCTAACTTACACTGCACTTGACTTGTTTTAGTGCTATTTTATCTGCTTTTCTGTAATAATAATAAAAAAAACCCCTCTAAGTCTGTTTCCTACATTTCCTGTAACTAGTATAGTCCATAGGTAGGTACTAGGCTATCTGCCCAAAGGCATTTATAAGCCTAGCCAGAATGTGTTGGCTTTCGCCACCCCCTTAGATTAGTTCCCTGTGCCTCTGTCCAGCACAGCCACTGAAGTGATCCCCGGGGTAAACCTTCCGTTTCCCATCCACTCGTCAAGGTTTCTTTTGAAGGGTGTTAGTGAGGAGCTCTGCCTAATGTAGATTGGAATCTTGTTCCAAAGCATGGGAAGTCTCTGGTACAGGAATCTATCCCTCCAGCATGTTCTATTTATTATTATGGTGAGGTTTAGATCCCTAGAGCATGTGGCTCGAGGGGATAAGGTTTTCTTTAGGTGGAGCATGTCCATCAATTCTGAGTTGGACATGGCCTTGTATGTCAGGCAGAGATCACCTCTGAGTAGGCGGTATGCAGAGTACACCTGGAGTTTCTTCAGTCGAGCTGCATAGAGCATCTGTTTGAGGCCAGTGATCCTCTTGGTGAGGTACTTCTGTGGTCTTTCCAGCTATTGCAGGTGTCTTGTAAGGTACATCCCAAATCGGGAGTTGTACTCTATGACGGGTCTGATGAGTGATGAGTAGAGGGGCCCAATGACCTCTTTTGATCAGGATGCTAACCCTTTTGTAATTAGGTGGGCCACGTAGAAGGATTTTCTAACCACTTTGGCAATGTGATTATCAAAGGTGAGATTACTATCTTCGTGGGTTCCCATATCCCTTATTACGTCTTCCATATTTAGGAGACTACCACCTATGTGGTAGTTTGTGGGTACTTTGTTTTTTCCAAAGGGGATGACTATGCACTTTTTTGGCATTTAGCTTGAGGCCATGATTTTGACACCAGGTATCTGTCTCAATGAGACCCTTTTGGAGGATGTCTGGGTCAGCTGGAGAGTTAATTATAGCCCCTAGTTTGCAGTCTGCGAACTTGGTCAGCCATAGACCTCCTGGGCTTGCCTGTACCTCTGTGAAGTATATGCCGAACAGGAGGGGTCCTAGGACTGAGCCCTGGGGAATGCCACTTGTAACTGGTTTAGGACCTAGCTCCTGCAACTCTCACTGCGTGGGGTCTATCCGTGAGCCAGCTGGCAACCCATCTTGTGACATAGGGGTTTATGTTCAGGCTGGTGAACTTGTCTATAATACCAGAAAGGGGAATGGTGTCAAAGGCCTTTATGAGGTCTAGGTAGGCAGTGTGTACCACCATTCCCTCAATAGCCTTGGTAACTGTCTCAAAGAAGTCCACCAGGTTTAGGAGGCATGATCTGCCCTTAAAGCCGAACTGGGTAGGGCCCAGTGTTTGGAGGTTCCCAATGTCTCTGTTAATGAGTTCCATGATGATGCGTGCCATAGCCTTGTAGACCAAGCTAGTCAGGCTTATAGGGTGATAGTTCCCAGGGTCTGTTGTGGCTCCACCTTTGTGGAGCAGAATAACCATTGCTGTGCGCTACTCTATGGGTACGTAGCCTGTGTAGCCTGTGGAGAGGCCGAGTTTGAACAGTGTGTTTAGGTGAGGGTTAGTTTGTCTTTGAGCTCGTGTAGGACGCAGCCTGGGACACCGTCCATTCCCACTGATGCTGTGATTTTGGCTTTGGACAGGGCTGTTTTAACCTGAGTGTCTGTAATTTCAGAGGCTCTACATTCTTCTGGTATGGTTATGGGCCCTTTTGGGGGTGAGAGGGGGGTGAAGTTTGTGCTGAACCTGTCTGCCAGGATGTTGGTGATATCGGTCGGCTCAGTGTATTTTGTGCCATTCTGCACCAACTCCGAGCAGATCTGAGCAATGCTGCTTAGATTCTTGACATAGCTAAAGAATGCCTTGTGGTTGTCTTT
This sequence comes from Protopterus annectens, assembly GCF_019279795.1. NCBI lineage: Eukaryota > Metazoa > Chordata > Ceratodontiformes > Protopteridae > Protopterus > Protopterus annectens. The sequence continues at coordinate 1,493,208,272 of NC_056745.1, read as the reverse complement.
GGAGTCCTTGGCAATTTTTCTTTCAAAGCTCGCCTTGGATGATTTTATGAGGGATCGTAGTTTCTTGCTGATACTGATCAGGGATGTCTTCCCTTCTTGGGATTTTACTCCTCTGTACTAGTTTCCTCATTCTATTGTATAGCTTATTTATGGCAGGAGTCCACCAGACTGGTTTCCTTTTCTTGGAGGAGTGAGTCTTGGTTTTGCTTGGGATAGCACAATCCATGCATTCTTGTAGGTGCCTGTAGAATGCATTAGTAAAGGATTTTGCAGCTTGGACAGAGTTATCCTTTAGCATGGGGGCTTTGAAACTTTCCACCTTGGTCTTAAGTAATGTGAAGTTTGCTTTTGAAAAGTTTTTCATGGTGGTTTCCTTGTCCAGGTGTGGGGGCGGAATGTGGATATCCAAAGTGATTTGTTTATGGTCAGATCTAACCAGCGATGGGTTGACCTCCGGTGTGCAACACTGGTCGCCCAGGTTGGTGATAACCAGGTCCAATATGTTGTCACCTCTGGTGGGAGTGTTGACCAGTTGAACCAGGGCATTTGAGTTTATAAATTACAGGAAATGTTAGGCAAGGGAGTTAGTACTCGAGTAGTTCTCCCAGTTAATGACTGGGTAATTGAAATCACCCAATATTAGGGTGTTTAGTAGGATCTTTATGTTTCCCAGTGTTTACAGAAACACGGAATGGGGGTCCTGGGACATGGTGGGTGCTCTGTAGCAAGCTACAATTTGAATTGCGGTTTTGCTCATTGTTAGTTGCACGTGGATGATCTCTGAAGCATCATGCTGTGCCACTAACCTGGAGGTGTGGGTATCCTTGATGAATATGGATACGCCCCTACCTTTTGTATTTTGGTTCGGGTTCTGTGGCTGAAATATATGGTATGAGTTGTAGCCTGGTAATGCTGGGGTGCTCTCTGGAGCCTTAAACCAGGTTTCTGTTACTGCACATATATCGATTTTCTCCATACTGAGGAGTGCCTCGAGTGCATGCATTTTGAGGTTTAGACTTCTGGCACTGGGTAGCATTACCCTCAGTTTTTGTTACTTGTGCTATTTATGGTGGTGGGTTTGTCTTTTGAGCCTTGCCTAAAAAAGGCACTATGGGGGTGTCAAGAGCCTTGGCCAGTATTCAAAAGCCTAAGGGTGACAGGTGGAAGCCATCTCTAGTGAAGCAGCGTGGCTTGTTGAGCATGTCATCCCAGGCGGACAGACACTGGATCCCCTTTGAATGACACCAGAAACTTAGCCAATTGTTGTGAGAATTTTTTCTTTATACCGTGGCATCATTCTTGGTGAGGGCAGGATGCTACTCAGGGTCAGGGGTCATACCGACCTGGGCTACGTGATCTGAGAGCTCTTTCATGTCTCTTTTCATGTAGTCCAGGGAGGTATGGCTCAGGTCATTCACACCAACATGGACAATGACAAGAGTGATATTTGTACTTATTCTGGAGTGACCACCTTGTGTTATGTGGCAGATCCTGGCACCTGACAGGCAGCTAATAGTAACCTTCTCCTTATTTAGCCTAGTGAGTGGGACGTCGGTGTGCCTGACTATAGAGTCACCTATTACTAGTATGTTGGGTATGTTATTTTGCCTTAAGGGCTGTGATTGCATGGCACATTGGTTTTGTGAAGTATGTGTTTCATTGTTTGTGTTGGGGAGTGGAGGTTGCTTGGATGTTTGCTTTGGAGGTCTCTGTTGCTTTTGCAGATTTTTATTTACAGCCTCAGAGTATGTTTTCATATATTTATGTGTTTTTTGCCGGTGCTGGTTTAATAGGTCTATGTGAGACTGGTGGTGTGATACAAGTATTTCCCCTCTCCTCTTGACTGTCTGATCCAGTCTTGGGTTGAGAGAGCTGTCTCCAGTTTGGCTGTATAATTGCATCTTTTGCATTAATTAGTGTTTGTTGGTAAGAGGAGAGGGTTGTCTGTGTACATGAGGCAGTTGTAACACTGCCTCAAAATGCCCAGATTCACCAGCTGGACTGGAGAGTACACCTGAAACTGCCCTTTGGACATGCCTGGACAGGTACAGGGAACTGTTTTACTGGATGGCTGGTAAGGCCGAATAGAGAGCCTTGTTCTTCTGTGCAGTTCAGGAGGCTCTAGTGCTAGGGTTTATAAGTGCTTGCTCTGAGTTTTGAGCAAGTGCCGGGCTGAGCAATGAATGGCTTGAGTGCTTAAGTTGAAAGTTTGTCTAGTTTCAAGGGAAAAATTGAAGAGGAGACTTTGTGGAGCCGGGAACAGTTATACCCTAGCTAATCGGCACTGCTTGGCCTGCAAATGCGGTATTTATAGCAGGAAATGAGAGAGATATAAATTAGCCCAAAATGGCCAATAAACTACTAATTTCTGGGCTGAAACCACTCCTCCAGGGACAGATAGGCTGCTCAAAGTTCCCCTCTCTCACAGGTGAACAGAGAAACTTCCTTCTATCCAAGTAGGGTATGGGCAAACAAAGAGATTTGTAACACAGCCCTGAATTCAGCACTAACCTGAAAACGGGACTATTCTAGCTTAGAAAGGCAGGAAACAAGTATATATATATATTTTTTTTTTTCAGAAAATAAAGCAGATACAATCAAAAAATACTTTAAATGCACAGAAAAGGATACTTAGTTATATATCACAGATCAGAGTTGTAGTCAATGCTCCTAGTAATAAAGTAGGAAGAAACACAAATACAGTAAAAGCAGATAAAGTGCAATGTTTTTGTATATATAAAACAATAGAAAACCAACAAACTGATTTAAACAAGTTACCTAATTAACCAAAAAAAGCTCAAAACTGAGCCCTGTTCCAGCACTCTTCAATTAGACAAGTTCTAACTGCACACTCCTGCTACTAGGGTGCAGGAGAACCTTCTCCAAAAAGAGATTGCCTGGATCAGTGCTCAAGTTATACAAAGCTAGATTCAGCAGGCCTGAATCTGGTCTACGCTACTGCAACAAGGCGCACAAATTTCAGAAAGAAACAGTTCAAATAAGCAGGCACAATAAGTCTGTGACCAGAAATTCCCAGCTCAGAAGGGCAGAATCCAGCCTTTCCTCCCACAAGAGTGCATACCACAAGCCCTCTTAATGTAGAATAAATGGCCTGAAGCCCTAGTGCTTAAGCCAGAACTAATACACTTTTAGAACAGCAGACACTGGGCCTTCAGTCAGAAATTCCCAGCTTAGAAGGATGTAAGCTACCTGTCCTGCCACAACAGTGCAGACCACAAACCTTCTTAATGTAAAACAACCTGTATAAAGCCCAAGTGCTTAAACCAAAAGACTTAGAATAACACTTACAATTTAATTAGGCTACTGCCAATCAGTAATAAATGCAGCAGAATAAATACAACTGAGTACTTTTAAGAAAAGCAAAATAAAGTAGGAGGAAACAAATACAGTAAAAACAGATGAATAAAGTGCACATTTTTTTAAGTGCAAGAAGAGAGGAAAGAAGAACCCAAGTGGGTTGGCCTTCTCAAATCTTCTCTCTGTATTAAGCAGAGTGAAGACTAGACTGTACTCGGTTAAGTGAGCAAATGAGATGTACCCAGGAGGAGTGTTCTAATACAGACTTACAGGAGGGGCGGACAATTCCAGAGCCACCAACATTAATACCAAAACAAGAACAGGGTGGGTGGGGAACTAACTGCAGAGGGACAAACAGCACACTATTCAATGAAACACACAATTAGGAAACAAAAAAAATGAAATACAGTACTTTTAATACTGCAAGTTTGTACTTAACAGAAGACTAAAATACACTACTGCAAGTTTCACTTAACTTCAGCTTCTAATGCAGATGATTGTAGCCAAGCAAGTCTCTCAGAAGTTGAGCATAAAAAAAAAAAGATAGAGATTAGCTGCATCCAGGACTGTTTATAAGCTTCTGAGCCCCTCCCCCCAAGCCTTTCTGTGTTGAAGGGAAGCCTGCTAGCTTATCAGTGGGAGTGGTAAGCACTAGGTAACCTATCTACCACATAAGTGGTTTCTGGCTCAGAAATTGTAGTCATTAGCCGTTTGGGCAGTTTTTCCATCTCTCTCAACTTCCCGATTTAAAAGCCCGCATTTGCACTTGTTTCCCCCACTTCCTGTAACTAGTCTAGTCCAGATACAGATTTGCTGTATCCAGGACTGTTTGTAAGCTCCTAAGCCCCCCAAGCCTTTCATGTTGGAGGGAAGACGTCTAGCTTATCAGTGGGAGTAGTAAGCACTAGGTAACCTACCTACCACATAAGGAGTGGTTCTGGCCCAGAAATTTTAGTTATTGGCTGTTTGGGCAGTTTTTCCATCTCTCTCAACTTTCTGATTTAAAAGCCTGCAATTGCACTGTTTCTTTCCTGTAACTAGTCTAGTCCAGATACAGATTCTTAGTTTTAGCACTTGAATTTGCTTATTCCTGATCAGCACTTGTTCAGAACTTGCTGTAAGCACTACATAAGCTACAAATTACTACAGCACTCAACCTTCCTCGTTACCTAGAGGAAAACAGCTTTTGTATTTACTTTCCTCACTTGCTTAGAGAAAAACAGGTCTTGTACTCACTTTCCTCACTTATCTAGAGGAAAATAGTTTTTTATTCAGGCATGCCCACTGGTCAGCTAACATTATTCTCTCCTGTCTGATGAATCTGGGCATCTTGGGGCAATGCAGCAATTGCCTCATGTATACAGGCAACCCTCTCCTCCTACCACCCAACACCACAACCTGGGAGAGATGCACTTATCTAGTCAAACTGGAGGTAAAGCTCTCTCCAACCGAGACTGAACTTGACAGTCAGGAGGAGAAGGTAAACACTTGCACCACACCACACTCATCACATAGTCACACTAAATCTACACCAGCAAAATCCACACACAGAAACACAAAAACATTTGCGGAGGCTCTCAGTAATAATCTGCTCAAGCAAGAGACCTCCAGAGCAGAAACGCAAGCAGCCTCCACCCCCCCAACACAACCCAAATGACAAACAGCCCACAGACTTAGTGTGCTACTCAACAACAGCCCATAAGGCAAAACAATGTATCCAACACACTAGTCATAGGTGACTCTATACTCAGACAGACTGATGTCCCACTCACCAGGCTAAAGAAGGAGAAGGTTACTGTCAGCTGCTTGTTGGGTGCCAGGATCCGCCACATAACCCACGCACTCGGGTCACTCCACAAGTACAAATATGACTCTGTCATTGTCCATGTTGGTGTGCATGACCTGAGACATACCTCCCTGGACTACATGAAGAGACATGGAAGAGCTCAACGATCTTGTAGCCCAGGCAGATATGACCCTAGCCCTGAGTAGCATTCTGCCATTGCCCAGAATGATATTGCAGTACAAGGGCAAAATGACTGACTTCAACAATTGACTAAGCTTCTGGTGTCATTCTAAGGGGCTCCAGTATCTGTCTGCCTGGGATGACATGGTCGACAGACCACAATGCTTTGCCAGAGATGGCCTGCACCTATCGCCCTTGGGATTCCAGATACTGGCTAGTGCTCTTGCTGCCCATATAGTGCCTTTTTTAGGCAAGGTTCAAATGACAAATTCACCACTGTTACAGGAACAGGTAAGCAAAAACTGAGGGTAATGCTACTCAATGCTAGAAGTCTAAATCTCAAAATGCACTCACTCGAGGCATTCCTTAAAATGGAGATCATCAACATCTGTGCAGTGACTGAGACCTGTTTCTTGGCTCCAGAGAGCACCCCTGCACTACCAGGCTATACCTCATACCACACTTTTCGACCATGTAACGTGGACCGGAACACCAAAGGAGGAGGTGTGTCCATATTCATTAAGGATATCCACACCTCCAGCCTAGTTGTTCAGCATAATGCATCCAAGGTTATCCAAGTGTAACTAACTCTGGGCAAAACTGCAATCCAAACTGTAGCTTGCTACAGATCCGCCATCATGCCTTTTCTTAATGTACTGGAAAATATTAGGGCTCAACCAAACACCCTAATAATGGGTGATTTCAACTACCCCACCATTAACTGTGAAAACTGCTCATGTACCACCTCCTTCACTCAATGCTTTCTGGAATTCATAAATTCCAATGCCCTGGATCAAATTGTCCACACCCTCACCAGGAGCAACAATATTCTAGACCTAGTCATTAGCAACATGAGTGACCGGTGTTCCACACCTGAAATCAACTCCTCGTTGGTCCGATCCGACCATAAGCTAAATCACCCTAGATATCCACATCCCGCCCTTCCCCATTTAAGGAAACAAACACCCTAATAATGGGCGATTTCAACGACCCCACCATTAACTGGGAAAACTACTCATGTACCAACTCCTTCACTCAACGCTTTCTGAAATTTGTAAATTCCAATGCCCTGGATCAACTTATCCATACCCTCACCAGGGGCAACAATATTCTAGACCTAGTCATTACCAACATGAGTGACTGGTGTTCCACACCTGAAATCAACTCCTCGTTGGTCCGATCCGACCACAAGCTAATAAATCACCCTAGATATTCACATCCTGCCCTCACCCCCCATTTAAGGAAACCACGGTAAAATAATTTCTACAAAGCCAACTTCATGCTTCTTAAGACAGAAGTGGCAAACTTCATGACACCCATGCAAATGGACAATACAGTTACGACTGCTGAATCCTATACAAATGCACTCTATAAGCACTTACATGAGTGCATGGATCGTGCTATCCCAAACAGAACCAGGATGTTATCCTCCAAAAAAAAAGGAAGCCAATCTGGTTGTCCTCTGCCATAAACAAACTACAACAGAAGGAAGAAACTGTGAAAAAGAGTAAAATCCCATGATTGGAGGAGCTCCCTGTTCAGCCTCAGCAAGAAGCTGAGATCCCATATAAGATCCTCCAAAGCTAGCTACGAAAACAACCTTGCCACTGATTCTAAGGACAACCGCAAAACTTTCTATAGCTATGTCAATAATCTCAATGGCAACACCCAGATCTAGGAGCTACAGTAGAGTCCCCAAATGATGTGGACATCCTACAGAAGGGCTTCACTAAGACAGACGCCTGGTGTCAGAGCTATGGCCTCAAGCTCACTGCCAAAAAGTGCATTGTCATTCCCTGTGGTAAAAACCCAACTACCACATAGGCAGCAGTCTACTTAACACCGAATGTGTGATAAGAGACCTTGGGACCCAGGTGGACAGTAGTCTCGCCTTTGATAATCACATCACCACAGTAGTCAGGAAGTCCTTCTATGTGGCACACCTAATCAAAACAGGGCTCTCATCCAGGAAAAAAGAGGTCATTGTTCCCCTCTACTCAACACTCATCAGATCCATTATAGAGTACAATGCACCTTTTGGAATGTGCTTCACAAGACATCTACAACAACTGGAAAGGCCGCAGAAATACCTCACAAAGAGGATTACCAGCCTCAAACAGATGCCCAGCGCAGACTGCCTCAAAAAACTCTAGCTTTACTCCGTCGCATATCGCCTACTTAGAGGCAATCTCTGCCTAACATACAAAGCTATGTCAAACCCAGAGCTGTTGGACATGCTACACCTAAAGAAATCCCAATCCCTCCAAGCTACACACTCTAGGGACCTAAACCTTGTCACCACAATAAACAGGACGTGCTGGAGGGAGAGCTTCCTGTCCCAGAGACTTCCCATACTCTGGAACGTTACCCATCTATGTCAAGCAAAGTTCCTCATTAGCACTCTAAGAAAAATCTTATGAGTGGATGGGAAATAAGAAATACACCCCGGGGATCACTTCTGTCTCTCTGCTCAACAGTGGCACAGGAAAATAACTTTCTTGGCTGGCATAAGCCAGGGAACCTTGTTGGCTAGGCTTATGTAGGCCCTTGGGGCTGATAGCCTAGTACCTACCTATGAACATGAAAATTTGTATTTTCATGTACTAGCCCCCATTAACACATTTTATGAACATGAAAATTTGTATTTTCATGTACTAGCCCCCATTAACACATTTTTTTGCTTTCATATAAAAAAATGAATGTTTGTTTATATATCCCTACAAAGTTTTTATGGGAGTTTGACAAAAAATGCAATTATATTTAATGCTCAGCATACATACTACTTACGTATTTTACTATTTCCAGATGATTTCTCCCCCATGCCTAGAGACCATAAAGTCACAGCCATGATTGTCCCTTCATTCCAGGTACACTCAAGATTCATGGGACGGGGGTGACACTAGCATTCAGTTGGCCTGGTCAGGCTTCAACCACAAATATTTGATAATCATGTTACATTCCCAATCCCTTGACTATGGCACATCTTAATTTGCAGCCCTGATGGGGGATCTTTTCTCTGAGTGCACTCTTACTGAAAATTGTGCTTGATGTTGCAGGCAGGATACCAAGTGCGAAACTGGTTACAGCAACATTCTCCTTTTCTTTTGTTTACAGGACACTTCCCAATATTTCATCATATTTTGCAGAAAATAGCTTCCCTTAGACAATTCATCTGGAAGAGGAGGTTTAGCGGGGTATACCAGAATGGGGGAATATATGCATAACCTTTGACTCACTTGCTTGACTGTACACAGAGGGATGCCTATATAGCCTATGTTGGAGAGTGGTGGTATAAAATGCTCCATTGGCATGGAGTTGAACTGGTTTATCAAATCAACTCTGAAATACTTAAAGGGGCAGCCTTGAAAGAATTGCATAAGCATATCCTGCTTCACAAGGTTTGGGGCTCTGTGCTCTCCTTAAGAGACAACCCCCAGTTAATACTTATTTTTTTATTTATTTAACATTTGTTTACAGGGAAAGTCCGACTGGGACACAGCCCATTTACAGCAGAGGCCTGGGGAGAAACACTCCAGACGCATGTCTTTGGAACGTGGGAGGAAAACGGAGTACCCAGAAGAAACCTGTACGAATGCAGGAAGGACATGGAGACTCTGCACAGAAGGCACCCCAGCTGTGAATCAAACCGGAGAACCTCTTGCTGTGAGGCAGCAATGCAAATCTATGCACCACTGTGCCTTTAAGTTGATGGATAACTATTTAGGAACAGCAAGTGGGAATCACAGGCCATTAAATGGTTGCCTAATATGGTGCAAGATTTTTAAGATCACTGGGTACTAGCAATCTATCAAGAGATACAGAAAATATGGGTCTACCAGGTTCACTCTTAGTTGTACCCAATATTTAGGTATTTACCAGGCAGATCCTATGTGAGCTTGGACTACTGAATCATATTTTCCATCTGTATTACCAATATCTGTTGTATCAAACAACCCAAAAGGAATTAATCCATTTGCAGCATTTCAGATAGACAAGGTTTTGGTAAGTGGAGTTAGACTGGATGTTAGATGCAGTCTTTAGATGAGACCTGCCCATTTCTGGGCAGCCAACCCTCTGAGGCTGAAGTACAGGGTCTACAGAGTTTAAGTGGGAGGCTGAGTCTCCAGTCACATTTATTTGAGAAATTAGTCCTTTGAGGAGAATATGGCCATCAGCCACTAGTATGAGTAAGGGACTTATAGAGTCTAACTTGTACGGAGCATAGGGTAACAGTCCAACAGCTGAATGGAATTCTTGGATCATCACTCACTCACCTTTCAAAACATTGTAAGAAGTTACCTTCATCTCCCATTAGTCTGAGCTAAAGTTAAGTTTCACATGCTTGTTCAGTTTAATTAGATTATTTTTAAAGTAACTTTTGGAGGGATTGGCCACTGTAATTAACATCAGTAGTCAAGAGTATATATTGCCTCTAAATGGACTGCAATGGAAAATTTTCAGTTTACTGAGGTACATAAATGGCTAAGGGAATGTATTCTTTTATATGAAATGACAGAGAGGTCTGCTCATATGCAGAAATCTGAAGCTCCAGACTAACCGCTGTCGGAGTGCAGCATAACACTGAGCTACTTCTGTCAAACTGTCACCGAGCAACGGTTAATAGTTTCTACATAACGTTTGCTGCTCATCTGCCTGCCTAATCAAACTCAGTCTGCTTTTAATTAATGCTGTTTATTCTGTATTAATGTTTTTCTCTCACTTTTTTTCTTACCCAACAAATAACATGTAAAACTGATTGAAAGCTAAATTCATCTAGTGCAGACATTTATAACCCTTGTGATTAAGGCGAATGAACAGCTGTCTGATGTTATATGACATTTTTGTTTAATACCTGCAAAATAAATAAAAACTTGCCACCAACTCTTTCTGACCTTCTTTGACCATCACGCTTGTCATCTTCACCAAGTTGTGTATTCTGCTAAATTGTCCTTGGGACCAAACCACTGTAATCTGATCTCCTTGACCTTTTGCAGGTGGGACTTCTTTTGCTTTTGTTCTTATATAGCACAGTTGTGTACACTTACCATAAATGTAGATGTTCGAGTGCATTCACTGTTGCAGTCATCACATTTGGGTTATCTGCCTGCAGGTAGCCTTCAGCAGGCCCGAATACTAGAGTCTTAGATTCCTGCGTTGGATGCTCACTCTTCTTCCATGACGTCAGGTGTACAAAACATGCAGCCAATGCTATTAAATCAATCAGTTTTTCTTGCCCCAAATGTCGGGTGCTCCCACAATGGGGAGCAATTATATGTTATGGTACACCTCCATCAATAAGCAAATACACCAGAAAACGTAAATACACCAAACAAGAAGGAAAGATAGAGCCAAGAGAAAACAGGGGGCTGGAGGGAGGTTAACCAGTACAGCAACAGTGAATACAGTTGAATATCTACATTTATGGTAAGTGTACACAACTGTACTATGTCCTTTGTGTTTCACTGTTCCAGAGCATTAGGGTCAGCTATTAAGTCATGCAAGACTGTAGTGGCAAAACCATCTCTGGATTTAGAAAAAATAGGCATGTGGTAATACTTGGTGAAGGTATCAACAGAGCTCCAGGTAGCAGCTTCTAGGATGTCCCTGGTAGGGACTCCTCTGAGAAAGGCTGTAGAGTTAAGCTGCATCCATGGTGGAATGTGATCTTATCCCCTCTGGGGTAGGTTTTCCATGGTGCTTGTAGCAGAAATGAATGCAATGGGCTATCCATTTAGAAATGGTTTGCTCTGAAATGGCCTTCCCGTCTGCCCCTGCAGCAGAGCCAACTAGCAGCTCTTCAGATTTTTGAGAGGCTAAGTCCTGTCCAAATAAAATCTAAGTTGTCTGTGCACGTCCAGAGAGTGCAGCATGCATTCTCCTTTGTTTTGTGGATTAGGGGAAAAAGTAGGCAAATGAATGGACTGATTTAGGGCCACACTAGACACCACCCTGGGCATAAAGGAAGAATTGGTACTGAGGGAAACCCTTTACACATGGAAGATAAAGAAGGGCTCCACTGCCATGAGGGCATGTAATTCACTCTTCTTGCTGAAGTGATGGCTAGAAGGAAGACTGTTTTCCAAGAAAGGAATTCCAACTCTGCAGTTGCAGCTGGCTCAAAGGGAGGGAGAGGGAGATTTTCCAATACAAAGTTAAGGTCCCAGGCTGGAGTAGGGGCTTTCCTGGGGTCTTAAAATTTTGGCCCCCTCTAAGGAATTGCTTTAGCAGGGGGTGAGAGAAGAGGGGTGGCTCAGTATTATAATGTGCTGAAATGGCAGAGGCATGAATTTTAATTGATGAGAAGGACAGGCCCTTGTGGAGCATTTCTGTTAAGTACTGAAGAATATGAGGTAAGCTGGGCACCATCCCCTGAGTCTGGCTCCAGGAACAGTATCTTTTCCACTTTTCAGCATACGATTTTCTAGTACTAGGCCTCCTTGCCTCCAGAATTACATCTAGCACCTGCTTATTGAGGGATGCTATTGGAGAGCTCAAGGAATTAGCCAGGCTGCAAGGTTCAGGGTTTGAAGCTGAGGGTGCAGAATCTGGCCCGCCTGCTGGGACAGCAGGGAAGGTGTCTGAGGCAGGTGCTATGGTTCCAGCAGTGTCATACTGCGCAAGTGGGGGTACCAGTGTTGACGTGCCAGTCTGGTGCAATCAGTATTGTCCTTGGCTTGTCCTGTTTGATCTTTTGCAGAACCTTCGAGAGGAGAGGCAGAGGGGGAAGTCATAAACCGAGAGGCTTTCCCAGGTAAAGGACAGGGCATCCATTTTCCAAGCTTGACTGTGGGAAGTCCTTGTGCAGAATTTGTCTAATTGGTAGTTCTGAGGGGAGGCAAACAGGTCTACCTCTGGAGTCTTCCATTTGTTCCTCAAGAGGTTGAATATTTTTGGTTCCAGTTCCGATTTGTGTGGGTCCATGAGATTTCTGCTTAGGTTGACTGCCAGTGAATTTAGCTTGCCTGTCAGGAATTCAGCTTGTAGGTGTGCACTTGGTAGCTCAAGGCTGTGTTCCACAGAGCCATGGCTAGTCTGCAGAGAGGGTACGAGTGGGTTCCCCCCTGCTTTTTTATGTACCACATAACTGTGTTTTTTGTCTTTACCAATAGTTGTCCTAGAAGAATGCGGTCTTTGAAGGCTGTCAGGAAATTCTGTACAGCTAACATTTCTTTTTGATTGATATGCAGGTGCCTCTGTCTCGCATTCCATTTGCCCTGAATGCACTGCACTACCCTGCCAAGTGAGCCCCCCGATGCATAGCCTGATGCGTCTGTTGTTAGTGTTTGGGTGGCAGGGGGTAGAGTGAAAGGGAGCCCCTTGTTCTAGTAGCAGGCCTCTGCCCACCAAAGGAACTCTGTCTTTATACAAGGAATGATAGGAATCATTGACTCCAGGTCCTGATAATGTTGACACCATAGGCTTTTTAGATACTACTGTAGTTTCCTCATATGCAGTCTTGCATATGGAATTAGTAGAATGCAAGAGGCCATGAACCCCAGGACTTGCAGAATTTTCCTTGCAGATAGCTAGGTCTTTGTGGCCAATAGTTTGAAGTAGGTTGTCAAATAAACTTGTTTCTCTGGAGTGAGGAAAGCCATCTGGGAAGTTGTGTTCAAGCTTGTTCCCAGGAATACAATCTGTTGGCAGGGTACTAGGAGATATGTCTTTTCATTTATGGTGTACCCCCAAGTGAGGTTAAAAGTTTCTTTACAAATGCCAGATGTTTTAATAGCAAGTCCTGGCTTTCTGCCTGAATCAGACAATCATCCAAGTATGGGTACATTTGAATATTTCTCTGCCTGCAAAATGCAATGGCTGGAGCTAGACACTTTGTGAATACTCTGGGCACAGTAGATAAGCCAAAGGGAAGTGCAGAGAACTGATGGTGCATGGAGCCTGTCCTAAAGTGTAGGTATTTCCTGCAAGATTCCCTTATTGGAATGTGCAGGTAAGCTTCTTTTAAATCTAAGGTTGCCAACCAGGCATCTTTGCCTAGCATAGGCAGAAGCTGTTGAAGTGCTAGCAATTTGAATTCTGGGATTACCAAAAAGGTGTTTAGAATAGAGAGGTCCAGGATAGGATGCCAGGAGCCATCTTTTCTGGGTACCAGGAAAAGACTTGAATAAAAGCCTTGCCTGCTTTGTTCTGCTGGGACAGTTTGAATAGCCCTGATACTTAGAAGAGACTGAACCTGCTGTTGGGCCTCCACCCAATGATTTGGGGATAGGTCTGGTCAACCGTTGGGGGTTGATAGGGTATGGAAGTGGAATCTGTATCCTTGGGAAACTATGTTCAAAACCCATTTGTCCTGGGTAATGAGTTCCCAGTTTTTTTGCATGCAGGGCAAGCTTTCCACGTAAGGGAGCAGACAATTGAGCACGGCTTGGAAAGGTTAAGGTTAAGTCATTGTGTCATTTTTCTGTAGGAGGGTGGCTTACTACTCCCCCCTGCTTTGGAAGTGGGAGCCCCCCACTGCTTAGGCCTGTGCGTAGCCTGAGTCTGTAACCTAGGTGGTCTGCTGTTCCTGGGTTTGGACTGAAGGCCTGGAAGAGACTGGAAAGGACCAATTCTTTGAAGGCCAACACCTACTAAATCTGGGAGGCTGTACTTGTAGGAAATCTTTAACAGTTTGCACAGATTTAGCTTTTTCCTCCATCCTTTTGAAGACTTCTGCTTTGTTGCCAAACAGGCAGTCTTGGTTTAAGGGAGCATCCAGTAATTTAGCTTTAACATGATCTGGCAAGTTTTGCTCCTTAAGCCAAGCATGCCTTCAGAGTGCAGAAACAGTGACAGCAGCCCTGCAAGATGCTTCTAAAGAGTCAGAACCACATTGCAAAGTAGGTTTACCAACTTGTTCTGCAGAATGCATTAAATCCTGTAATTCTGTGTGTTCAGCCCAGTCAGCAATCAACATAATTTTCTGTTTAAGCAGTCCCATAATATGGTGCTGGTACTTTAACATATGAAACTGGCAATTTAAAGCCCTAATGGCCAAAGTAGCAGAAGTGTATACCTTCTTACCCCATCTGTCCAAGACTCTAGAATCGCTATCAGAAGGGGTAGGATTTTTGGCGGCAGTTGCCTTAATGCCTTTTGGTCCTTGGGAAATGGTCTCTGGATCCATAGTAGGATTCTTGAAGAGGAACTTGTGAGAGTCAGGTACTCTGTAATACCTGTCAGGTTTTCTGGGAGCTGGAGGTAAAGTGTCTGGGGAAAGGCTAGATTCTAAGAAAGCATCATCTACAATGTCCAGGACAGGAGGGATAGCTAAAGGCCTGTGTTGAGGAAGGAGTAAGAATTCCCTAAGCCTCTTTTTGGAGTCAGAGTAATCCTGGCTTTCCCAGCGGAAATGCTCCCTAACAGTGTGCAAGGTTTCACCAAAAGAAAAATTTTCTGGAGGGGAAGCAGAGGGAATGGAATCCTCTGCATCAGAATCCTCATAGGTAGATAAGGGCAAATCCTGGTAATCAGAAGGCGCAGAAATATCAGATTCGTGATCAGAAGAATCAGAAGGAAATCAGTTCTAGGTCTCTTAGAGGGAGAAGGCTGGCTTCCCCTAATTAAAGTAATAAGGTCTTCAGCCATTCTAAGCATTTGTTTTTTTAGGCATATGGGCCTGAGTATGCGGTTTGGACATCAGTTTTCTAGGAGTGGTGTGAGTTTTAGGCCTGGATGAAAAGATGGCGTTGGTTTAAAATGTAAGTCTGTAGGCCTGAATACACCCTCAGAAGCTGGTGCCTGCACAGCGGCTCTGGACCCATCCATGGTAGAGACATCCACAGTTTCCATAGTCGAAGAAGCATCTCGCGGCATACTGGACTCCGAATGGGTCTCAGTAGAGGCCTGCGAATCTGAAGTAGCGGGTATCAGGGGCTGTGAAAGCACCTCACTGAGTACCAGTGGACTGGCAACTAGCTTAACGGAAGCGTCGTTGGCAGTTTTGGACCTATGTAGGCTGTCTCTGTCTTTATCCTTAGGTTTTTTCGAAAGGTCGGTAGTCAGATGGCTTAAAGAAGCCATTTTGGAGTACGGATACAGAGTACCAAAATAATTTTCTGCAAAGATACCCCGACAACGAATAGTTCGGGGGTTGAACAAGGCACAAAACTGACGGCGAGGGACATTGTGGTCTGGGCCTAAGCAGGGAATGCAGTATGAATGAAAATCTTTATGAGGTATTTGCTTTCCGCAGTTAAGACAATTGTTAACTTTTACAGACATTGGTTGGAGCAAGAAAAAAAGATCCCCAACTTGGTACTTATCTTTTTTTTGAAGACTTTGGTTCTGAAATGCAAAATGAAAATTTCAGGACTCGAACGACCGGCACTTGCAAACTGCTTCCGCTTCTGGCACCGCACGGCAAGAAAGACTGATGTAATAGCATCGGCTGCATGTTTTATACCCCTGACTACCTGACGTCATGGAAAAAGAGACAGCATCCGACACAGGAATCCAAGATTCTGGTATTCAGGCTGGCTGAGGGCTACCTGCAGGCAGATAAGCCCAAATGTGATGACTGCAACAGTGAAACATGAAGAACATCCACACTTCTTTATCTGTTCCACAGTGTACATCCTTCCACCCATCTCGGGCACTTCATTTCCATCACCTCAAGCTTCAGCTGCACTGCCTTTACTGTGCAGGTTTCTGTACCATACAGCTTAATATTTTACTTTTTAGCTTCTTTGGCATTGTTCTGTCATAAACAACTCATGACACACTGTGCCAGTTGGATGAAGCAACCCCACTGATTCTAGCTTTGACCTCCTCACTCACACTTTCCCTTCTATTCAAAAATCCCTCACAGATAATAGCGGCTACCGACCTTTTTCACTGTTTTCCCTTCTATCTTAGTTTTTATTTACTTCGCGTACCTCCATTTTTTTCATCCCATGTGTCTTCAGTTTTGCATTTCTGTGTCCTATGACTTGTTAAACTTCCTATTCAGGGCCTGCTTATAGTGTGAAATCATCTGCTTAAAGCAGATTTGTTCATCTGTTCCCTCGGACCTGTATGCTAATGCAGTCCATCACCAGTACGACAAGCAGTGGGCTCAGGACTGAAGCTTAATGCACAGCCACCCCCACTGTTCAGAACCCCTCTGTGAGTCTGAATGCTGTCTGTGGTTGTGCCACTGGGTCCTTGTACACAGCAGGCACTAATTTTGCCAAAGTTTCCAAGACTTTGAACCACTGTAAGACTGCCTAAATCGGCTTTCTTGGGATGTTGCCACATACTTTCTCCAAGTCTAGGAATGCCTGTTTGGAGACTCTTCTTATCTGCAGTTTCTTCTCTGCTCCACTGCAAACATCAGGTCAGTTAAACTGCAACCTAATCAGGATCTGAGCTGCTCATTTCCCATCTGCCTTTCTACTATTCTGCATATTTATCAATAAACATCAGAAATATTTTTTGGTATAACCTGTCTCAAACTTGTATTTTGGGATTTCCTTTCCTAGTTAACTTACCCTCTTCTTCAAGTAAGAAATGGATGCACTCTGTACATTAAGCACACTGCTTGTAGCTAGAAATTTTACATAGACACTTAACTGTACAGATTTTGGTGGGATGCCTCTTTTTTGTTTTTTAAAATCTTTTCCACCTCTCATAAAACTGGAAATTATTTTAAGCAGTTCTAAGTTAATAGTAGCAGCTTTTAAAAATTGTCCCTAATCTGGGGACTTTTCCCTAATTATTGCTACTTTGTCCTACATTCCAGAGGTAAATGTTCACAGCTATGCATAAAACCAATACCTGACCAAGGGTATAACTAGGCATACGCTGGCACAAAGAGCACAGAACATTTAGAATGGTCAACATTAGCAGTTAGCAGGCACTGTATGGAACTATACAGCACATGCTTACTAAACAGGAATGCACTTAAGTGTCAACAGTTTCCCCTTCCAAAGTGTATAGGGGCAACATTTTAAGGATTGCATACAGTTTCTAAAGAATGGGTGGGTGGTGGCATTAACAGTTTGTGTACAAAATACAAACTTCTGGCTATACCCCTGAAACTGGTTATCACAGATCTTAAAAATCAATACATCTAGAAGAGCAAGTCTCAAAAATTAAACTGAATTTTTCAGCTACAGCATTTGAGTACCACAGGGGTCAGTCCTGGGTCCTCTCCTGTTTGGTATCTACTTCTCTGAAGTGCAGGCCAACACAGAAGGTCTTTGGCTAACAAAGTTTGCAGATGACTACAAACTGGAAGCCATAATAGAATCACCTAATGATGTACACATTCTACAAAAGGGCCTCACAGAGACAGATGCTTGGTGTCAAAGTCATGGCCTCAAGCTCAAAGCCAAGAAGTGCATTTTCATCCCCTTTGGGAAAAATTCGGTACCCAAGAACTACCAGATAGGCAGTAGCTCACTAAACACTGAAAATGTGATAAGAGACCTTGGGACACAGGTATACAGCAGTCTCTCCTTTGATAACCACATCGTCACAGTAGTCAGGAAATCCTTCAACTTGGCACACCTCATCACAAAAGGGTTCTCCTCTAGAAAAAAGGTAGTCATTGTTCCTCTCTTTACTTATCCCTCATCAGATCCATTATAGAGTACAATGCCCTGTTTGGCATGTGTCTCACAAGACACCTACAACAATTGAAAATGCCATATGCAGACCGTCACAAAAAACTCCAGCTCTACTCCATCACATTTCACCTACCCAGAGGAGATCTCTGCCTAACGTACAAAGCCATATCAAACCCAGAACTGTTGGACATGCTACACTTAAAGAAATCCCAGTCTCTTTGAACCACACACTCCAGGGGCCTAAACCTTGTCACCACAATAAATAGAACAAGCTGGAGGGATAGATTCCAGTCCCAGAGACTTCCCATACCCTGGAACAAACTACCCATTCATGTCAAGCAAAGGTCCTCATTGGCCCTCTAAGAAAAATCTTGACGACTGGATGGGAAATAGAAAATTCACCCTGGGGATCACTTCTGCGGCACTGCTTGACAGGGGCACAGGAAAATAATTTTCTTGGGTGGAAAAAGCCAGGGAAACTTTTTGGCTAGGCTTATATAGACCCCAAGGCCGATAGCTTAGTACCTACCTATGACATCAGTAAAGAATGCTGTGTGATGTACTTTAAGACAAAAGGTTCATTTAGATCATCTTAATGTAGATATGGCTACAGAAAAGTCAATCTTAGCAAAACATTTCACAGTGTGGGAGAAGGAAAAGTCACAGATGACAACAAGGCATCTTTCTTTCTAGATAAGTTTATTCCTGCACCCTTCCCCCTCAGCATTCATTGTACATAGACCTGCAACCTCAGGAAAACATCAGTTTGGGACAAGAATGTGATATAAAAGAACTTGAGCAAGAGGGAGTGTATAAATACTTGGGAATTGATGAAGGATCAACAATAAAACACAAACAAATGCAAATATAATTTAGGAATATTTCAGAAGACTTAAATTAATCCTGAAAACAGCACTGACATCTAGGAAGAAAATTCAAGCTATAAACCAATTCGCTCTTCCTGTCCTAACTTACAGTTTTGGAGCGATTAACTAGCCCCAAAACATGTTGGATAGATTAGACTGGAAAACAAGAAGGATGCTTCATGCTCACCAAAGGATTTATAAAAATCAGTGCATACTAAGCTTATATATTCCCTGTTCTGAAGGAGGGATGGGCCTCCTTGAAATTGATTACAGGTATAGATCTGCAATCACGGGACTGCGCACACATCTGCTGACCTCACAAAACCTAAACTTAGTGAAAGTTTTAAAACATGAGGAGAATATAAATCTAAGATGACTTCTCTGTTTAATTTAGCAGAAGCATATCGATGTCAAGCAGGAATGGAAATCAAACCAGAAATAGATAAAAACCAGGCAGCAACTGAATGTGCCAAAAAACTAAAGAAAGAATATATGGTGAAGGACCAGATGAGAAGGCAAGAAATGTGGAAAAAACATAAATATAGTTGCAAGTATAAAAAACTTCTGGAAGAACCTCATGTTGATCAGGAACAAATGCAGAAATAGTTAAAGACAGGCAAATTCAAACCAAAAGATGAAAGGTTAATATTGGCAGCCCAAGATAGTGAGCTACGTACACGTTGATTTATAAAGTCCATTGAACATGTGGGAGAAAGACAAATGTAGGTTTTTTAAAACCGAATTGGAAACAGTCGCACACCTTGTTGCAGGTTGTGACATACTAATGGCAGAAGGACTGTATACTGAAAGGCATAATAATGTGGCAAGACTGTTGCACTGGGGATTGTGCAAATATTATGGTACTGAAGTGGCTGAAAAACACTGGAGACGTGCCACAAAGCATCACAGAAAATGATGAGTTTATATCACATGGGATCATCCATTACCAGCAGTTCAAAAGATAGATGCTAGAAAACCGTATATAGTGGTCCAAGAAAAGAAGACAAAAGTAGAATTGATCATTGAAATCGCCACACCCAGTGATTACAGTGTCCTGCATACAGAGAGACACAAAGTCATAAAATACAAGGATCTGCAGGCAGAAATAAGAGCAAAGTGGAAGAAAGATACTCAAACAGTTCTAATAGTAGTAGGTTCAATGGATCTTACAAAAAATAATCTACAGTCATATTTAGATATACCAATCCATGTAACTCCGTATGAATTGCAGGAGTCATTACTGGGCACATTGCGGGTTCTGTAAAGAGCACCTCTGGCTGACATCAAAGATTGAAACAATACTGATTTCCATGAACTTTAATCATACTTTGACTTAGGAATGGGGTACATTCCCATCATGGTATTAGAAACCCAAAAGACTTGGAGAAATTAAAAAACCTTATAGCCAACATAATGCATGCTCTACTACTGTGAGACGAGCATTCTTTTGTTTTCAAATTCTTTATTTGGAAAGCCAGCAAATTGCATTAAACAAACAAAAAGGTATTACTCTACAAGTACAATCAAATTTCATAGATTAGTACTAGGCTAACTGCCCTTCTGGGCCATTTTAAGCCTAGCCAATTATCCCACGTGAGTATCAAACCCTGCACCTTGAGTCGGTAAGGTAAACACTTTAACCACTATTCCAACCTCCCTCACAGGAGATTACTAGGCTAAGAGCTTAAGGGCCCTTACAAGCCTAGTCAGTGCAACATGATTTTACCCAATATATGCCCCCTAGTGGTCAGAGGATGGTATGGATTTGTGCCTATGCATTAAACATCTTACAAATTACCCCTCTTCATAAATGTCACAGGCATTACCCCAGGTGTGAATTTGCGATTCCTCATCCTCTGATCCAAACTGTGTTTGAAGAGGGCCAGGGAAGTGGTTCTGGATAATGTGAATATGAAGCCTGTTCCAAAGAAGGTGCAATCTCTGAGACACATATCTGTCTTTCCAGCATGCTTTGTTTGAGTTACTAAGTTTAGATCCCGAGATCAGGTGACCCTCATGCTCTTTGACTTGCAGATGTGCAGCAGTCACCCCTTAATAGTCAGTAGGAGACAGAGTAAAGGAATAGGGCTTTAGTCTGTGCACAGATCATGTTGTTTACACCCCGTATTTTCTTTGTGAGGAACCTCTGAAGTCACTCCACTTGCTGTAAGTGCCTAGTCAAGTACATGCCAAATGGTGCACTGTCCTCGATTATTGGTCTAATGAGGGCCGAGTACAGCGGGACTATAATTTCCTTGAATCTGGTTGCTGTACCTTTACTTACAAGTTGTGACACATAAAAGGAGTTCCTCACCCACTGTTGACACATGGCAGTCAAAGGTCAGGCTACTATCGGTTTACATAGATGTAATAAATTCACTATGTAAATCTGAGCTGGTAGCAATGACAGAAAACATTACTTCAGAAAACATCAATGAAATGTGCTATCTGATGTCATGCATGTGCTATCTGATGTCATGCAACTGATTTTTTTTTTTCTCAACACAAGTTAGCAATTATTAGGGTATTCTTATTAGGTGGTGTAATCCCATGTCAACCCAACAGAACAATGAAATGCAGAAAAGCTCAAAAACACGCTAGCTAACATAAATGCACTTTGTGCAAAGTATCTATCAATTGCTAAATTATAACTGTAGTATTTCCTCAATGACTCACTAAACTAAACAGCTATGAACTGAAAAATGCAAAAGCACTTACTTTAGTTATTGTTGGAGTTGGACAGTCATCATATTTCTTAGTCTTACAAGACTCCGTGAAAACGCACACTTGATGTCCTGCCACATCACACCAGACACACTGATACTCTGCATTAGCCGCAAGGCATTTGCTGCAGTCGTTTCGACCGTATGAGCAGTTGTAAAGGGTAACTGAAACAAAAGCAATCAAGATTACAGTCGAAAGCTTTAAGTAAAGCACTATACAGAAACCCAATTAAATTATTTTAAAAAATGACAATGAAACTCTTTTTGAGAGCACAGAAATCTTCATCTTACAGTGCTATTTGATGCAATCACACTGAACACTGACAGTGAAAATTATGACGCGTCAACAGGCCCATGGAGAGAAACCCTTCCTTGTATGCAGCATACAGATAAACTTCTTTCATTAACTACAAAACGCGAGAGCTCACTAACGGCAAACCTAATTCTCAGGCTTTCAGTAATATTAAGAGGCACATTCATACAATGCCTGTCCTACGAACAGAAACTGGAAAGTAATTTCTTTCAACAACACTTCAGATCTAAATAAGGTCAAAACAAAAAAAAGATCATGCTTCTGTGGGAGGTAAACCCCTTACAGCTCCCTGTGAGTTACTGCATCTTGGCTGAAAAGGACAAATGTGAATGGATGACTTAATACCAGCTGTCTTATTTCTACCTGAACAAGGGGACTCTGATTATGACACGGTATGCCCTCCACCACCAGAAAATCAATTTAACGAATTGCTGTAAACTTTTACATGAAGGAAACTAATTACAGGCAAGTACATCTGTTTGCAGTTCTTAACCAATGCACTCTAAATAGGCTGCCAAAGTTTTCAAAATACAAACAGCATTATAATTTCAAAAAAGCATGTGAGCTATGTTTTTCCACAATGTGCTTTACTTCAAGTTCCATCACTGTGTGAAAACATGTTGTTTTGTCAATGATAAAATTGAGGACCAAAGTACATCAGTCATTGTTACCACACAAATGCATGACTATCACCAAAACCCAGCCTGTCTCACAGTAAATCTGTGAAAATGCTTGAATATGAAGTTTTGTTCACTGTCCTATCACCATTTAATTATAATGCATCACATTCCTGACCAATGTGCCGTACAAATTATAATGTAGGCTGCAAGCCACCAGTCAACATTTTCAAAGTTACTAAGCAAAAGGCACCAATAAAGGATCCACTGTTCAATTCTAAAGATACAGATTTAGAGAATGAGGAAGCATGCCTATGGGGCGTGCATGGAAACTATCCCAAATGAATAAAACTCCAATGGTATCAAAACAGATTCATTACATCACAATTCCACAGCTTTCGGAGGTCAGCAATAATCTATTCCGGACAATCTAAAACTACTCTAGAAACAAGTAAACCTTGTCAACGGGAGTCAAAATAAAGCAAAAACTGTTTATCCTAATATTGTCAAGACAACAAATAGGACCCTTTCTGGTTATAATTTAAATTCTCCTCCTTACACCAAAATGAAACTCCCAGTTTGCTTGACTCCTTTTCTGCTTTTCCAGATGTTGCATCTAATCTTTCAGAATTCATCCCTCCACCCTATACTTAGTTTCATCACACAGAAAAAAAAGACAAGGAGAAACTCCTATATTCAATGCCTCAATGGAGGCCCTACAGGCACTGACCATTTATATCCGTGGTTAGTCTTACTTTGTAAAACACCATCACCTCATTCGCTACATATTAAACATATCTAATATTAAACATACCTATATCTCAGAATATTTTCATTTCAATCTGGAAAACGGCAATAATAAAGCCATTTCAAAAATACTCAAACATTGCTCCTTCTCTAATT
The DNA here is from genome assembly GCF_019279795.1 of Protopterus annectens. Taxonomy (NCBI): domain Eukaryota; kingdom Metazoa; phylum Chordata; order Ceratodontiformes; family Protopteridae; genus Protopterus; species Protopterus annectens. The sequence goes on along the minus strand of NC_056745.1, from coordinate 1,493,185,018 downwards.
GCAGCCAATTTAAATTTTTGCTGCCTTGGTAAACATGAAGGATTTTAATCAATTTACAGCATTCCCCTTATATCTGACAGTGCCACTTCCTCCTCAGATGCGTTTTTGATGACAACATAATTAATGGCATCTCACTGCTGCCATTCATCTGACCTCACCAAGGCGTTTGACTCGATGAACCCCAATTTACAAATTAGTCTCGTCTAGAGATAAAAGTGATAAAGCTACATAAAATAGATACTTCCTAGTTACAGTTGTTTTATCTTCCTCCAATGCTGCCTCCCAAATTAGTCACTCAAGGGTCAGTACTTCCCATCTTTTTAAAAACACTTCCTTTTGATTTACCCAAAATTGGATTTCTATTACATGCAGATGATACAGTCTGGCCCCATTGCAAATAATAATACTAATGATAAATATACTTAGAAATGATTTTTCCCTCATAGCTAAACAATATGTAGTCATTGCTGAATACTGCTTCTATTTGCCTAAGGTTGTCACCCACTAAAAACTAGCTTTAGCACTGAAAATTTATCTGACCAACAACACTCGTGTGGAAACTACAGAAACTTTTAGGCACCTAGGGATCGGTCTTGATCCAAACAAACTTAATACTGAAGTAACACAAGTCAAAGCTAATCCAGATTTATGCTGAGCCTGCATATTGTATATTTCCTGGACACTGAATGTTGATCAGCTGTAATAAATGGATTTTACCTTCCCAACTTGAATATAACTGATAAGAAAAACTTTCATTCTTACAAAACATGCATTAAAAATAGACTGGCCAAGACTATTTGGGTGTTTTAGACCTGGTGAAGGAGAACAGACACCAGGAAGTAGCCAAAGGTCACTACTTGTGTAGAACCAAAAATGCAACAAAAATGTTCCTTACAAATAGCAGAGCAAATTTGTTGCTTCATCATTCTACTTCTCATTATGATAATTGTCTAATCATTGTTAAAACCAACTGACTTTTTATCCAGGAAAGAGTAGATTTACTCCTGGCATCTCTTCTTCAAAAATGTCTTAATTTTAAAATGTCCCTCTTATTCTCCCAACAAGTTTCATTGAGGACTTCAGCCTACCGTCCAAGATTACTTCCACCCATCTCAGTGTACTGTTAAACCATTCCATAATAAGCCTTCTTGTAGTAATCGCTGTGACTATGTACCACCTATGTCACTCTGGAACTTTCTTCTTGCCACTTTTGAGAATACTGAATCCTATCCAGTCTTATATAAACCCTTTAAATTATCTGCACATACCAGTCAAATGTAAATGTTTCCAGGATGACTACCATCATAAATTATCATATGTCTTCCTTTTCTGATAATTTATACATATTTCTTCCATTATTAAATAGTTTAAACATTTTCTCCACTTTTAAATTATTTCTCCTGCTCCTTGTTTTCCTGACATACGTATATACTGCACTTTCAAATATAAACAAATTACAAAATTTATCTTCTTCTAAATTTTTCTCTACTCATTTTTTCTGTCTTAACTTTTTACTTGCATACACTGCATTTTTAACAACAAAAATAATCAGGTAGTTATGGAACTGTATGTATGTTTTTAATCTCACTCAGATTTATTTTTTTTTCAATTATTACTAGATTACACGATTTCAGAAAGAAGTATCTTTATTCAATTAAATTAATACTGTTTTGGAGATTTTCTCCCCAGGCCTCTACTGAAAATGGACATATATCCAGTTACACTAGCCCGGTCAACAAATGTAAAATAAATAAAATAAAATAAATAGAATTATCTTTCTGTCAAGCAATGTATTTTTTGCTCCTTGGATTCTAATTTTGATATCATCCTCACAGGATTATAATTTTGATATCATCCTCACACAATACATCTATGAGCACTGGTCTGACCATTCATATTTTTTACCCAAGTTATTTGTGAATTTATACTTTATCCAAATGTTCCTCTGTATCACACTTTACACATTGCTGAGTACATGTACATTGCATGTACTTTCATGGGGAGTCTGAAAATGGTTTTGGTAGATCACTGCTCTACCATGTTAACAAATCCAAATAAATAACTGTTTGCTTTTCTAATAGAATTTCCTTTAAGAGTTTAACATTTCAATCAGAACAATTACTTAAAATGTATTATTTGTAAATAAGTTAACAATGTACAACATAGAACAAAGCAATCTACAAGTCACTACTACTCCAACATCAAGCTCGTTAGTACTAAGATTTTTGCTTTATAAAACATTGCGACTTATAATACTAAATGTACATCATCTAACACTACAAACACTAAATCTGTATCAACTATAAGCATTTATTTTTTATATCAAGAAAAAATGTAAAAGGCAGAAATGAAATTTTCAACAACTGCGTTATTATTAAAACAATAAATATATCATCAACATAGGCACTGACTCTTGTCAAGGACACCCACCTACTGTTGTACAAGTTAACACAGTAGTACTTCCAGTAAGGAAGTCAGCCCTAAATATTTAATTAACAAGTAAAGAAAAAAAAATGCCCATTTAATATGAAGCAATGGAACATTTTTACAGTAGCTCCAAAACTTCACACTTCCCTTGTTCATACTACTGCACATTTGAAAAAAAAAATAAATGTCAAATCATAAACTGCCAAAGAGAAGAAACCAAAATGACCATTGTTTTCAATTTTCACAGAAAAAGGTCCATTGTTAACATATTGGTTAAATACACTGAGTGACAGCAAAGTATCCAATCCATTCAGTCAGCTATATAAATGAGTACTTACTGGTTATCAACTACCCATTATGGACAAGTAAACACTCCCTTTTTCTGTGACCATGGCTACAGGGCTCATTTGATCTCAGAAGAACAAAACTGTCCTGGTTCCTAACCAATGCTACTGGGTATATTAGCCAGCTGTGGCAGTTCTTTTAGTTTAGTGATCACCATCATTGCATTAGTAAATAACTGCACAATCACCAAGAAGTCCTTTCAAGACTGCAGGGAATGATAATTAATACTTAATTTTCTACATTCATTAATTGTGTATTATCATATTTCTATTCAACTTAAGTTAAACTGAATTAGTATGATGTTTCAATTTTCAGTATTTTTTTTGTAAAGTCAGCCCAGAGTGCCATCTTTGTTTTATCAACATCCAAATGGTCCATTGCTCCCTCACCTTGAGGCTGTCTATTGAACTACAAATTTTTACATTATGTTCCAGTTTTACTAGTCAATATAAACCAACTGCCCAGTCAGTACAGATCAGTACAGACTGTACAGATTGTTTTCTGTTGTTCTTGTACTTTTACTTTATCACTAACATGGCATTTTACTACCCACACCACAAAAAAATGAAAATCACATACTTTTACTACAGCCAACAAACAGCCATGCTAAATACCCCAGCTGAAGCAAAACTCATTCTAAGGATTACCCAATGTCCTTTGTAGTGAGCCTTATTAAAGCCTTCTCTTCTTCAGCACAACTTTCAGGTCAGGCCACAGTTTATCAATCTACTTTGCTTTCAGTGTCCGACTCCAGCTCACCTCCTCTTCCTTCGCCAATTCCTCTGCCATCGTATCATGAAGGACAGTGCACTGTCCTTCCACACCTGTGCTGTCAATGTTGCTTCAAAATGGAAACTTTACAATAATATTTCAAACTATTTTATTCTTGTGAATGGAGTAATCAAACGAGACATCAGTCCACATGAAGCATCTTGACATGACACCGTGTCAGACAGTGAAGAAATACCCAGTACACATGAGGAAATATGTCTGTACAAGTCAAGAAATGTCTCTGCTTTGCTTTCAAAAGTCTCTGCGTCTGAAGGTACCGCTTTCCAGTGGAATTACATATAAATTACTACCGACAGGACTTTTTATTACATGTCAATTTGATTGAAAACTTGAAGTTTACATTCAAAAGTTTGATCTAGTTCTCACTGGAGGATTAACTAAAGTTCAAAATGTTTCAGTTTAAAACAGGTCTACATGTTGGAGAAGATGACATGAACTTATTTAACATTTGCTTTTCATAAAGCTGAAAAGGCCAAAAATATGAGAACATACTGACAAATTTAGAAATTAAACATTTCTTCTATACAAAATCAAATGACCCTACAGATAAATTACATGGGGCATAAAAAGTTATGAAATAAAAGGCATTCAAGACCAAACAACCTAACTTTATGAACATTGTGAATACATGCAGAGGAAGTGAAATTAAAAGGGTGCAGGTAAAATTAATTGATAAAAATCATGTACGTTAAATATGTCAGGATATGTTGAAAAATTAATATGTACAAAAAAAGACAACATGAGAATCCAAGAAAGAGGAGAGGAACACTTCCCTCTATTAATTTATACCAGCCCCCTGGTATAAAACTTTCAGCTTGTACCTACTCAGCACAGACTCCACGTGGGCCAGCAGAGTAATCCAGGCTGCAGAGAGCTGAATAAGCGACTTTTCTTGATACTAAGTATATTTTTTGTTGCTTTCCACATCTGAATACCTAGCAACTGTATTTCGCCTGCCTTTCTGTTACATTGAAGCTGTTTTTACTGCATTTAACTTAATATTGCACTTGGAATCCTTGTTTGTTACTATTTGACTGTATTTGTAGCAAATTCTTCTGTGTAAGCTGTAGTAGCTGATTCATAGCATTTATAAGTGTTTGCTGTACCTGTTTCTGCCTGTTTTGTGAAAAAAAAGAAAAAAAGAAAAAATATCTCTTGTTTTTCCTGCTTTACTAGTTTAGTCCAGTTTCAGAGTTGCTGATTCCTGGGCTTTGGTTGTAGTTCCTGTGTACTGTTTCCTTGCCTTATTTGGGGAAGGGAAGCTACCTTGCTTTCCTGCTTTACTAGTTTAGTCCAGTTTCAGAGTTGCTGATTCCTGGGCTTTGGTTGTAGTTCCTGTGTACTGTTTCCTTGCCTTATTTGGGGAAGGAAGCTACCTTGCTTACCAGTGGGAGTGGGAAGCATTGAGCTGCCTTTTGTCCAGTTTTGTGAGGTTTCAGCCAGTAACTAGTAGTTTATTGGTCGTTTTGGGCCAGTTTCTAGCTTTTTCCAGCCCCCTGGTATAAAACTTTCAGCTTGTACCTGCTCTGCACAGACTCCACGTGGGCCAGCAGAGTAATCCAGGCTGCAGAGAGCTGAATAAGCGACTTTTCTTGATACTAAGTATATGTTTTGTTGCTTTCCACATCTGAATACCTAGCAACTGTATTTCGCCTGCCTTTCTGTTACATTGAAGCTGTTTTTACTGCATTTAACTTAATATTGCACTTGGAATCCTTGTTTGTTACTATTTGACTGTATTTGTAGCAAATTCTTCTGTGTAAGCTGTAGTAGCTGATTCATAGCATTTACAAGTGTTTGCTGTACCTGTTTCTGCCTGTTTTGTGAAAAAAAGAAAAAAAAAAAAAATATCTCTTGTTTTCCTGCTTTACTAGTTTAGTCCAGTTTCAGAGTTGCTGATTCCTGGGCTTTGGTTGTAGTTCCTGTGTACTGTTTCCTTGCCTTATTTGGGGAAGGAAGCTACCTTGTTTTCCTGCTTTACTAGTTTAGTCCAGTTTCAGAGTTGCTGATTCCTGGGCTTTGGTTGTAGTTCCTGTGTACTGTTTCCTTGCCTTATTTGGGGAAGGAAGCTACCTTGCTTACCAGTGGGAGTGGGAAGCATTGAGCTGCCTTTGTCCAGTTTTGTGAGGTTTCAGCCAGTAACTAGTAGTTTATTGGTCGTTTTGGGCCAGTTTCTAGCTTTTCCAGCCCCTGGTATAAAGCAGCGATTTAGGCGATTTAGCGGAGCTGCCACTGTTGCACACTAGGGCAGTGCCGGTTAAGCAGGTTTAAACTATTCGGGCTACCTAAAGTCCACTCTTCAAATTTTCCTTAAAACTACCTTCCTCGAACTATACTACTGATCAAATCAGCGTATCCTATAACTAAAAGATCAACTCTACTTGACTCCAAGTAGACTATTCTCTATCTATTAAACCTAGCACTTGCTCCTACAGTACTTATTACCTTGATACGGCACTCTTGTCATAGATAGCACCCCAAAAGGCAACCCCCATTTCTCGGTCACCCACGTCCCCGGAATCTTTTTAAAGTTTTCGTCTACCCTTCTACCATGTCGAGGGATCAGTTGCTAGTGTCCTCTCCTGCTCAGCTGGTGAACCTGGGAATATTGAGGCAATGTTTCAATTGCCTCATGTACTGAGACAACCCTTTCCTCCTCCCACAAAACACAAATACATGCGAGAGATGCAACTATACGGCCAAACTGGAGGCTGAGCTCTCTCAACATAGGACTGGCAAGACCAGTCAGGAGGAGAAGGTTACCACACACACTATAGACCCAGTCTCACATAGTACCATTACAACCTCAAATCATACACATAAACACACAAAGACATACTGAGGCTCTGATCAAAAATCTACCAAAACAGCAGAGGCCACCAAAGCAGACACCCAAACAACCACCACCTCAGAACACAACACCCGCAACACATAGACCTCACAGTCAGAGTGTCAAACAGTCACAGCCCTTAAGGCCAAACACAATGCCAGACACACTAGTCATTGGTGACTCCATAGTCAGACACACTGATGTCCCGCTCACCAGACTGAGTAAGGAGAAGGTCACAGTAAGCTGCCTGTCGGGCGCTAGAATCCGCCACATAGCAAGCACTCAGGTCTCTCAACAGCAGGTACAAATATGACTCAGTCATTGTCCACGCTGGTGTAAGCGACCTGAGGCGTACCTCCTTGGACTACATGAAAAGAGACATTGAGGAGCTCTCTGATTATGTAGCCCAGGCAGGTATGACCCTGACCTTGAGCAGTATCCTACCTTCACCAAGAATGATGCCACAATACAGAGATAAGATGATCAGCTTTAACAATTGGCTTAAACACTGGTGTCATTCAAAGGGGATCCAGTATCTGTCTGCCTGGGATGACATGCTGGACAAGCCACGCTGCCATGAGGGCGGCTTGCACCTGTCACCCTAGGATTCGGATATTGGCAAAGGCTCTTGCCACCCCATAGTGCCTTTTTAGGCAAGGCTCAAATTCTAAACCTACCACCCTAGAACACAAAAAGGAAAAAACTAAGGGTAATGCTGCTCAATGCCAGAAGTCTAAATCTCAAAATGCACGCACTCGAGGCCCTTCTCAGTATGGAGAACATCGATGTCTGTGCTGTGACAGAAACCTGGTTCAAGGCTCCTGAGAGCACCCCAGCGCTATCAGGTTTTACCTCATATCATGCGTTCCGGCCCCAAAATCCGGACAATACCAAGAAAGGAGGGTATCCATATTCATCAAGGACACCCACACCTCAAGACTGGTGGCAACGCGCGATGCATCGGAGACCATCCAGGTGCAATTAACCATAGGCAAGACTGCTCTGCAAATTGTAGCATGTTACAGGCCACCCTCACAAACTCAGGAAACTCACATGGCCTTCCTGAAAACACTAGAGGGATAAATGTATCACCAAACACCATCATACTAGGTGACTTCAATTACCCTAATATAGACTGGGAACACTACTCAAGCCCAAACACCCTAGCCCAAAAGTTCCTGGAATTCATAAACTCAAATGCCATGGAACAACTAGTCACCATCCCCACAAGAGGGATAACATACTTGATCTCATCATCACGAACATGGGAGCACAATGTTCAACACGGAAGTATACCCTCACTGGTGAGATCAGATCACAAACTAATCTCGCTGGAGGTCCTCATCCCACCCCACCTGAAATAAAAAGACCACAGTAAAGAACTTCTCAAAAGCCGACTTCACACTTCTAAAGACTAGTGTGGTCTCCTTTCAGGCCCCGAGCCGGAAAACAATACTCAAGCCGCTGAATCACTTACAAACGCCTTCTACCAGCACCTGCAGGACTGCATGGATAAGGAAATCCCAAGCAAAACAAAGACTCTTTGTACCAAAGGCAAGCGTCCAGTCTGGTGGACCCCAGCCATAAACAAACTCTACAACAAAGAAGGAAGCTACTACAAGATAGAGCAAAATCCTTAAAAGGTAAGACACCCTTGATCACTATAAGTAAAAACTAAGAGCTCTCATAAAATCATCCAAAGCAAATTTCGAGAGAAAAATAGCTAAAGACTCAAAAGACAATCATAAGGCCTTCTTTAGCTATGTTAGAAACCTAGGAGGAAACTCCCAGATATGCTCAGAACTAGTTCAAAATGATGTGAAGATTACTGATCCTACAGACATTCCCAACATACTGGCTGACAGGTTCAGTGCAAACTTCTCCCCTCCCCAAAAGGAGAGATACCTATACCAAATGAGTGCACCCCCCCAAACATCTCCAGGGCCCAAGTGAGAACTGCTCGCGCCAAAGCAAAAAACACAGCATCCATGGGACCCGATGGTGTCCCCGGCTGTGTGCTCCACGAACTCAATGAGGAATTAAACCCACATCTAGGACAGCTGTTTAATCAAAGTCTTACCTCTGGATACGTACCCAGGGAGTGGCGCACTGCAACTGTGGTCCCACTTCACAAAGGCGGTGCCTCCACAGACCCTGGAAATTACCGGCCCATTAGCTTGACAAGCCTTATCTGCAAAGCCATGGAGAGGATCATAATGGACCTCATAAATAAAGACATAGGGAATTTGCAGACTTTGGATCCAACCCAGTTAGGCTTTGTCAAAGGCAGATCATGCCTTTTAAACTTGGTTGACTTTTTCGAAACAGTCACCAAAGCCATTGATGAGGGAAAGGCAGTCCATACAGCCTACCTCGATCTGGCTAAGGCCTTGATACAATACCCCACTCGGGTATCATTGAAAAACTCATCAGCTTAAATGTTAACCCATACATCACAAGATGGGTTGCAAACTGGCTGAGTGACAGAACCCACAGGGTCAGAGTTGCTGGCGCCATGTCAGACTCAAAGCCTGTCACAAGTGGTGTCCCACAGGGCTCAGTCCTGGGCCCACTCTTGTTTGGCATCTACTTTTCAGTACAAGCAAACACAGGAGGGTTACGACTGACAAAGTTTGCAGATGACTGCAAACTGGGGCCATAGTAGAAAACACATCTGACACAGATATCCTTCAGAAGGGTCTCACAGAAAGCGGATAACTGGTGCCAGAGCCACGGCCTAAAGTTAAATGCCAAAAATGCATAGTCATACCCTTCGGGAAAAACAAGGTTACCCCTAGCTACCAAATAGGTGGCAATCCACTGAGCACAGAAGAAGTTATCAGGGACCTGGGGACCCAGGTTGATAGTAGTCTGTCATTCGACACCCATGTAGCTAAAGTAGTTAGGAAGTCCTTCTACATTGCCCACCTTATCATGAAGGGATTCTCATCTAGATCAAGGGAGGTCATAGTCTCCCTTTACTCATCACTCATCAGACCAATGATTGAGTACAATGCCCCATTCGGAATGTATCTGACCCGACACTTGCAGCAGCTGGAGAGGCCACAAAAGTTCCTCACCAAAAGGATAAAGGGTCTCAAAAATCTGTCCTATGCTGCCCGACTGAAAGAACTCCAGCTCTATTCAGTCACCTACCGCTTGCTCAGAGGTGACCTTTGCCTAACATACAAGGCCATGTCAAACCCAGATTTGATGAATATGCTTCACCTCAAAAATCTAGATCCATCAGAGCCACAAGGGGGAGACTTAAACCTCGACACGGCTATTAATAGGGCGTGCTGGAGAGATAGATTCATCACCCAAAGACTCCCTATGCTGTGGAACAAAATCCCGGTACATGTGAGGCAGAGCACCTCGCTGGCCTTGTTCAAGAGAAATCTTGACCAATGGATGGAAGATCGCAGATATACCCCAGGAATTACCTCAGTGTCACTGCTCGACAGAGGCACAGCAAAATAATGGGTATAGTTCCCCATACTAAAGGGGTGGCGTAAGCCACAAAACAATGGGCTAGGCTTATAAATGCCCTCGGGCAGATAGCCTAGTATGAACCTATGAACCTATGAAGTCTTGCAGCAGGATATATCCATGAGATCATTTACTGTCCAGCAGTTAATCAGTGCTGTAAGATCTGTGCTAGAAAGACACACACTAATGACGTGCAAGAACAAGCGTGTTCAAAATAACTGCTTATTTTTAAACAGAAATATGAAAATAAGTTGATTACTACAAGAGTGAAAAGACACGATAACATCTGCAAAAGCCCCTGACAACTGAGAAACAAGAGTTGCACTTCAGACTACAGATAAGAAGTAATGAACAGAAAGTATAAATTTAAATGAGTTAAATACTTTCCCAGAAAATATATTCAAACAGTTGGAGTTAGATGGATCTGAAGTGGAGCATGTGCACATGGCTAACTTATTTTGGCCACTTCACGGCACTACATGATCCAACACTGTTAAAATGAGCATAAAGCTTGCAATGAAGCTTCTTTTTCAAATATTAGCACTTGAATTCTCTACTTTATTTTGAGTGGGTTGTGAGAAGCTATTAATGATAAAATTAATTAAGAGAGTAAAAAGCAAAGTGTGCAAAATGCTCGAAAACTGATCATGCGCGCGCACACAGACATACACACACACACACACACACACACCAGATATTTTGCACAGCGACAGTAATGATGTCTTTTAAGACTTTTCTTAGGCCAAGTGTGCCAGGAGGGGTTATATTACCTAGTCAAACAATCAAAATGTCGACTATCCTTTAATCAACACATGTGTCAAACCTGCACTTCATCGAACAGCCAAAATCATCGATTTCTTTCCAAGGGAAAGAAATCGGTAGGCCAACCACGCATACCACATTATAACAAGCACTACAAAGTGGGAGGCTTCACCACCAACACCCCCCTAACTAAATATACTAACTCCAAGATCACACTACAGTCAAAAAAAGAGCAGATTTAAAAGAAAGGTTAACCAATTTCTTTCTCTTGGAAAGAAATCGATGAATTGGCTGTTCGCTAAAGTGCAGCTTTGACACGTGTCGATTAAAGGCTAGTTGACATTCTGGTTGTTCAGCTATTTAATACAGACACTGCCAGGACAATGTTGCAATCAAATAGTACTTGACACCTTGCCAGTAATTCTTTATTCATTCATTCATTTTTATTTAACATTTGTTTACTGGGAAAGTCCAACTGGTAAGAGCCCATTTTCAGTGAGGGGCCAGAAAGAATGGCTCCAGACGTACGTCTCTCGAATGTGGGAGGAAACTAGAGCACCCTGAGGAAACCCACATGAGGACAAGCAAACTCCACACAGAAAACACCCCAGCCGAGAATCAAACCATACCCAAAACACTCGGAAGTAAAGGTGGCTAAAGAGAATAAGAGTTCATTATGTCATTAGGAAGCAATTACTGCCCCAAGAATGGGTGAATGTAAAAAAAGGCATGCTTCACATCTGTACTGGCCTGCAGTATATGAAGAGCAAATAAGAGAACATTGCCCATTGTTCAATGTGGAATAAATGGGTTTCAAGAATGTTAATGACTATGTTTTTCCTTAGTACTGAATTCAATCCACAGTGTTCATCAAATAACAACGGAGAAAAGTCCAAACTTTGGTTGATACACTTTTTGGAAGGTATACATTAATTCATCTTTCAATGTGCATTTCATCAGCACTAAATGTGTTCCAAAGAACTTCTGCCCAAGTAACTACAGACCTGGAAGGCATTATAAACATAACTTATGAACTAGTAATATGGAGCAAGACACAACAGAACAAGATCAGGACAAAAGACTGACAACAGCTGCTAAATATACTGAAACAGCAAACTGTGTAGCCAAGTAAAAACAGATGTTTAATCAGAATGACAAGTCTGGGTTACATTCTAACATCAAGGGGTCTAAATCCCAATTAAAAAAACAAAAAAAAAACTCAAGTTGTGCTAAAAGTAGACACCAGTCAGAATGGTAAATGACCTGCAATCTTACTAGAGAAACAACTACTTCTCTAAGGGCAAGAATATTTCCTAATGTACAAAAGCTATATGTGCAGACAGAAACATAACTGTTAATGTAAGTGTTTTGATGTAGCAGAGTTGTTACAATGGAGAAACTCTCCACAAACCCTTGCAAAATAATGAACAATAAAGTCTTTTGCAAGGAACCTCCGAGACTGGAGATAACATTGCTTAATCCACAAAGGTATGATCTGAAAGTAGTACAGACTTGGTGAGGAATTACTGAGCAAGAAAGCAGTGCAAACTTGGGAATTGTCTCTCCAAAATAACATGTGTTAGTGGCTCATGTTTCAGACCTACAAGATCACTTTGCATATGCACTGATAATGATAGTCATTCCGCACATAAATGGAAATAAGAGACGAGGGTTTTCATGAAATAACTCAAATGTGAACTCATCCAGAAAAGACAGTCACCCTCTTCTTTCATGGGAACCAAGCACCAATCTATTCTTGATGCATATTTTTTCACCACTGTCTTTAATCCAGAAGATTCTTTTCAAATCAAGGCAGGGCAAAGCCAATCTGATCTTGATACTTATGCCTTGGCAGAGGTGACCTTCATTTTCTCTGTTAATAACCATGATCTTGCTTTCACCATGACCACTATTTGCTTTGCCAACAAATGGGCAAACATACATACCCTGACCTAAAAATGTTAAGCCTCTGAGCATGAAATATAGGGTCTATATCAGAACACCGAAAAATCAAAAAAATCGAACGCTCACTAGAGTGAATTATCAGGAACTCTAAATCACTATTGTGCCCCTCACCCCCCGTTAAATATATATTCCTACTCCGAGATCACACTACAGTGAGGAAAGGGCAAATATTCCGTTCACAGTACTGCAATCCTAAAAACAAAATATCGAATTCCTGATTTTGATCGATATTTTAATTTTTCGTCATTCTAAAGTAGACCCGAAGTACATTATTCTGATTTTTATCACACTTTTTTCTACAGCTCTATAAGGAACACTACTAGCAAATCATAGAGACAGAAGTATATGAGATTTATTTTATGAACAATGATGCAAAGTTTAAACCCTTCACTCTGTTCAACATGAAGATTATTAGACCATTGAACTACTTATTTGATTAAATTCATCATAAATCACCCAAGTTTACATACATTTTCAGAATCTGCCCATATACGAAGTATTTTACAGATAACTCACTCTGTTAATTCGCTTTGCAGATTGCCATCAAAACGTTAGACATCATCTGCATCTTTTGAATGTTTGTAGGCAGCTGAGATACAAGCAATGAAGACTTCAGAAAACCTGGTCAGTTTTTTCTATCTTCTAAAAAGGGAACTAAAGTCCAACCCAGGAGTAAATGAACTACATATTGCCTTTCATTACGATAAATATAATAAACCTCTTCAAGGTAAAGCAAGAGCGCATTCTACTATGGAAGCAGCTGCATTAACCTCAAATTTCAGGAATGTATTTACGCAGTATATTTTAGAAGCTGCAAGTCCACATCTTCACAAAACATTATAGATTGGATGTGCAATCTAGGGGTTCGAAAAGCTTTGGAATGGCTGTGCTCTAATATAATCCTTTAATTGTTACTCCACCCTGGTATGACATGGAAATTACTCAATTATTATGATGTATTATTACATTAGCCTTTCCAAAAGGACACAAGTACACCTAAGTAATTTGCCTCCCAAGGTCGGAAACCCATTCGTAACCCATTATGTAGAGACCATCTGATGGCCAGGATTGGTGAAAAACTTAGGGGTAATTATCCAGGCAAGTACAAAGATGATTTTATGTCCTGCTCCTCGAGCAAAGTGTTCAACTGTACCAGAGAGCTGAGGGTCTGTCTTCATTTCGACTATTTATTTTCAAGGAGAGACCACTTCAAGCTAGAGAACTTGATTCTCCACTAACAAAATGCTCTCCAGATCCCCAATAAGACTCCTCACTGTTACAGCTATAGGGTTCAGATCTCAAGCCGAGTGGTCAAGCCAAAGCCTCCAGCACCCTCTCTATCCAACCAGTGCTTTGTGTCCTTGCCCAAGTAGCTGACACATGGACACTTTCAGATTTGATTCATATACAAACACACAGACACTCCTAGGGAAGGGTGGCACAGGTTCACTAGATATGCCCCCTTCTGCCCAGACTAAGGTAGAAATCACTGCCACCAACCACTACTTATCAGCTACTAATAAGGCCCTTCCCATGGAAGCAATCTCTCCTTAGCCTGAACAAGCAAATAAGAGCACTACTGAAATCCTCCAAAGCAAACCAAGTCCAAACTGGCAACATCTACTAAAGACAGTCATAAGTCCTCCTTCACATATGTCTGCAACCTCAAAGGAAGCACTCAGATCTGCTCAGAACTGGTGGTCAAGGATACTACATACACAAAACCCTGTAGATATAGCCAACCTTTGGGCAGACAGGTTCAGTGAAAACTTCACTCCTATGTTCCCCCATCAGTAAAACAGGACATCCCCAGTACCTGCCCCCCCTCCCCTTATTTCTAGGGAGCAAGTCATCACTGCCCTCTCAAAGGCAAAAAGTACAGCCTCCATGAGACCCAATAACACCCCAAGCTGTATCCTACATGAAGTCAGGCAGGAATTTGCAGCACCATTAGGCACCCTATTCAACCAAAGCCTGAGTACCGTCCCAGCCGAGTGGAGGACAGCTACTGTCATCCCTTTGCACAAAGGTGGAGCATCCACTGATCCAGGAAATTACATACCCATCAGCCTAACTAGCCTGATCTGCAAGGCCATGGAGCAGATTATTATGGATCTCATTAACAAGGACATTGGCAACCTCCAGATACTTGATCCCATACAGTTTGGTTTTGTCACGAAGAGGTCATGCCTGTTAAACTGGGTCAGCTTCTTTGAGACAATCGCCAAAGCCATGGACGAGGGGAAGATGGTGCACATTGCCTACCTTGACCTGGCCAAGGCCTTCAACACTATTCCCCACTCAGGTATAACAGATAAACTCTCTCAACTAGGCATCAATCCATGTATTACCAGATGGGTAGCAAACTGGCTCGATAGAACCCACCTAGTCAAAATAGGGGAAGCCACCTCAAGTAGTAGACCTGTAACAAGTGGTGTACCCCAGGGATCAGTCTTGGGGCCTCTGCTGTTTGGGATATACTTCTCGGAGGTACAGGCCAAATCTAGTGGGCTATGGCTGACCAAGTTTGCAGATGACTGCAAGCTGGGTGCTGTCATCAATTCCCCCTTGTGATGTGGACATCCTCCAAGAGGGTCTCTCCCAAACAAATGACTGGTGCTAAAAACATGGCCTCAAACTGAATGCCAAAAAATGCATCATCATTCCTTTTGGGAAGACTGACGTCCCCACAAATTATCACGTTGATAATAAGGTACTAAGCATGCAATCAGTCGTGAAGGACTTGGGCATCCAGGTTGATTGCAAATTGACTTTTGACTACCATATTCCCTCCGTTGTACAGAAAGTTTTCTACATGACCCACCTCAATAGTAAGGGTATCTCATCCAGGGACAAGGTGGTTATAACATCCCTGTATTCTTCCCTTATAAGACCAATTACTGAGTACAATGCCCCCTTCGGCATGTACCTCACAAAGCACATGCAGCAGCTGGAGAGACCACAGAGGTTCCTCACCTGGAGAATCCAGAACCTGAAAAATCTACCCTACACAGATAGGCTAAAAGCCCTGTCCCTCTACTCAGACTACTACAGAGTCCTCAGACATGACCTCTGTCTGGCACAGAAATCAATTTGACACCCCACCCTGATGGGACTGTGGCATATCCGCAAGACAAGCTCCACTCGAGTAACCCAAACATGCGGCCTTAACCTGGTGGTGACATCAATAGGACTTGTAGGTGGGACAGATTTGTGTCCCAGAGACTCCCCCTTTTGTGGAACAGACTCCCTCTCCACGTAAAGCAGAGTACCTCATTAAACCTTTTTAGGCGCAACCTGGATAAGTGGATGGGGAACAGAAAATTCAACCCTGGGATTCCACCTGTGTCCCTGATGGACAGTGGCACAGGGTGCTGACTTGTTGGAACATGGGCTAAATTCTTGGCTAGGCTTGTAAGGGCCTCAGGGCCAATAGCCTAGTAATTTCATATGATCGTATAAATCTGACATACATGTACACAAACAGGGCTATTCAACACACGCCAGAAGTAACAAATCCAAACAGTGAACTATAGTGCGTCTGTATTTACATTTCACAATATATCTAGGCTTTAAAAAAAATAGCTCCAACTGAAGTTCTTCTTCAAAAAGTAGAAGGAAAACAAAAAACCTTCAGCAGCATAATACTTTTAAAATGCTTTTCCTGACAAATTGCCTTGCAAAGATAACAGCATCAAACAGTATGCAACACTATACAATACGCCAATTGCTCAACTGAAAGTAGTGTTACATCAAAATAAATCAATAATAAGCTTACCGTTTAGCACACTGTCAATTTTATTTTTACTTTCTCCTTCTTCAATGTAGAATAAAAGTGGTACAGATTCACTGCTTGACAAGGAAAACTGTAAACAGGAAAAAATATTAATTACACATTTTACAACTATTATCAAGTTGTAAACATGAAGGAAGGAAGGAATCTTAACAGATCATTTAATGTATTCTATATTGAACCATGCAAATCAGTTTTAAGGCATGCAATAATAAACCAAGAAGATTCTTTGAGACTACCCTTATAAACTGTAGCTTCCTATGCAAAAAGACTTGAGCTACTGAACTGTACTGTAAACATATAAACAAGTCACAATGTCTGAAATCTAATTAGTGGTTTGCTTTTGTTTCACTTGCTCCAAAAAAAAATTAATGTTACAAAAAGTATGTCTTTATCTCCTCCTTTAGCTTCTACATTTGGAGCTGAACAGTTTCTTAACAGGAAGTCTTTCCCCCTACTTGGGATCATAATTTTGTTTAGGAGAAATTGACCCCAGGCTCCATTTGAGCCTGAAGCATCAGCTTCCTTGCAACATTATTCCTGGAAGACTGTTCTATTGGCCATTACTTCTGCCAGATGTGTCTACGATTCAGGCTCCTATGGCTTGCCCTCCTTTCCTTATATTTCATAAGGACAGTGTGTCCCTGCATTCCTTTATGTCTAAGGTGCTGAATGAGTTGGACTTGAATCAGTCTATTCATTTCCCTACCCTTTCTCTCTTCCCCACAGTCTTCTAGTGCAAGGGTTCTTCACACACCTTAAATGGGCATAGACAACTCAGATTTTACAGTGATAAGACTAAGACTGTTAGAAAGTCTGATCAGCTTTTGGTTTCTTTTCACCCTAGATATTTAGGGGTAGCTGATGTTCTTCGTGTTTCACTGTTGCAGTCATTACATTTGGATTATCTGCCTGCAGGTAGCCCTCAGCCAGCCTGAACAGCAAAGTCTTGGATTCCTGCATCGGATGCTGTCTCCTCTTCCATGACGTCAGGTCGTCAAGGGTATAAAACATGCAGCCAATGCCATTACATCAGTCTTTCTTGCTGTGCGGTGCCCGAAGCTGAAGCAGTTCGCAAGTGCTGGTCTGCCAACTCCTGAAATTTTCATTTTTAAGTTTCAGAACCAAAGTCTTCAAAAAAGTGAAGTACCCCATTGGGGATCCTTTTTCTTGCTCTTAACCGATGTCAGTAAAAGTTAACAATAGTCTTACATGTGGAAAGCAAATACCACATAAAGATTTTCATTTGTACTGCATTCCTTGCTTAGGCCAAGACCATGAAGTCCCTCGCTGTCAGTTTTGCACCTTATTCAACCCCCAAACTATTCGTCTGTTTATTTTCACAGCAATTTATTTTGGTACTCGGTTTAACTATCCAGAAATGGTTTCGGTAAGCCATCCAACTACCGATATTCCGAAAAAACATAAAGACAGACATACCACATAGGTCCAAAATGACTGATGCTTCCGTTAAGCTAGTCACCAGTTTGCCAGTACTCAATGAGGCACTTTTGCAGACCCTGGTACCCGCTACTTCAGATTCGCAGGCCTCTACTGAGACCCATTCGGAGTCCAGTATGCTGTGAGATGCTTCTTCGACTAAGGAACCTACCTTGGATGGGTCCAGAACCACTGTGCAGGCACCGGCTTCTGAGGGTGTATTCAGGCCTACAGGTTTGTATTTCAAACAGACGCCATCTTCTTCATCAAGGCCTAAATCTCTACCCATGCTTAGAAAACAGACGTCCAAACTGCATGGTCAGGCCCATATGCCTAAAAAACAAATGCTTAGAATGGCTGAAGACCTTATTACTTTAATTAGGGGAAGCCAGCCTTCCCCCTCTAAGAGACCTAGAACTATTTTTCCTTCTGATTCTTCTGATCAGGATTCTGAAAATTCTGTTCCTTCTAATTACCAGGATTTGCCCTCATCTACCTATGAGGATTCTGATGCAGAGGATTCCATTCCCTCTGCTTCCCCTCCAGAAGATTTTTCTTTTAGTGAAACCTTGCACACACTTATGGTGCATTTCTGCTGGGAAAGCTAGGATTACTCTTATTCCAAACAAAGGCTTAGGGAATTCTTACTCCTCCCTTAACACAGGCATTCAGCTATCCCTCCTGTTCTGGACATTGTAGATGATGCCTTCTATCTAGCCTGGCCCCAGACACTTTACCTCCAGCTCCCAGAAAACCTGACGGGTAACTCTCACAAGTTCCTCTTCAAGAATCCTACTGTGGATCCAGAGACCATTTCCCAAGGACCAAAAGGCATTAAGGCTATTGCTGCCAAAAACCTTACCCCCTCTGATAGAGATTCCAGGGCCTTGGGCAGATGGGGTAAGAAGGTATTCACTTCTGCTGCATTGGCCATTAGGGCCTTAAATTGCCAGTTTCATATGTTAAAGTATCAGCAGCATATTATGGGACTACATAAACAGAAAATGATGTTGATTCCTGACTGTGCAGAACATAAAGAATTACAGGATTTAATGCACTCCACTGAACAAGTTGGTAAACATACTTTGCAATGTGGTTTTGACTCTTTAGAAGCATCTTGCAGGGCTGCTGTCACTGGGTCTGTGTTTAATGGCATGCTTGGCTGAAGGAGCAAAACTTGCCAGATCATGTTAAAGCTAAATTACTAGATGCTCCCTTAAACCAAGACCGCCTGTTTGGCAACAAAGCAGAAGTAGTACTTAAAAAGATGGAGGAAAAGGCTAAATCTATGCAAACTGTTAGAGTTCGTGCAAGTACAGCCTTCCAGATTTAGCAGGCATTGGCCTTCTAAGAATTGGTCCTTTCCAGTCTCTTCCAGGCCTTCTCAGTTCAAACCTAGGAACAGCAGGCCACCTAGGTTACAGTCTCAAGCTACACACAGGCCTAAGCAGTGGGGGGCTCCCACTTCCAAAGATGGAAGTAGTAAGACACACCCCTATGGAAAAATGTCACAATGACTTAACCTTAAACCTTCCAAGCCCTGCTCAACTGCCTGCTCCTTTAGGAGGAAAGCTCGCCCTGCATGCAAACAACTTGGAACTAATTACCCAGGACAAATGGGTTTTAAATAGTTTTCCAAGGATACAGATTCCATTTCCACACCTTACCAACCACAAACGGTTGGCCAGACCTAACCCAAATCAGTGGGCAGAGGCTCAACAGCAGGTTCTCTCTCTTCTACATATCAGGGCTATTCAGCCTGTCCCAGCAGAAGAAAGGGGACAAGGTTTTTACTCAAGACTTTTCCTGGTACCCAAAAAAGACAGCTCTTGGCATCCTATCCTGTGCCTCTCTATTCTAAACACCTTTTTAGTAATCCCAAAATTCAAAATGCTAACACTTCAACAGCTGCTCCCTATGCTGGGCAAAGATGCCTGGTTGGCAGCCTTAGAGCTAAATAAGGGAATCTTGCAGGAAATACACTTCAGAGCAGGCTCCATGCACGATCAGTTCTCTGCACTTCACTTTGGCTTATCTACTGCGCCCAGGGTGTTCACAAAATGTCTAGCTCCAGCCATTGCATTTTGCATTTTACAGAGAAATATTCAAATATACCCATACCTGGACGATTGCCTGATTCAGGCAGAAAGCAGGACTTGCTATTAGAACATCTGGAATTTGTAAAGAAACTTCTAACCTCACTGGGATACATCATAAATGAAAAGAAATCTCACCTAGTACCCTGCCAGCAGATTGTATTCCTGGGAGCAAGCTTGAACACAACTTCCCAGATGGCTTTCCTCATGCCAGAGAAACAAGTTTATTTCACAGCTTACTTCAAACTACTGGCCACAAAGACCCAGCTATCTGCAAGAAAAATTCTGCAAGCCCTGGGGTTCATGGCCTCTTGCATTCTACTAATTCCATATGCAAGAATGCATATGAGGAAACTACAATGGTATCTAAAAAGCTTATGCTGCCAACATTCTCAGGACCTGGAAACAATGATTCCTATCATTCCTTGTATAAAGACAGAGTTCCTTTGGTGGACAGAGACCTGCCACCTCAATAAGGGACTATTTTTCAATCTACCCCATGCCGCCCGAACCCTAACAACAGACGCATCAGACTATGCATGGGGGGCTCACTTGGCAGGGCAGTGCATTCAGGGCAAATGGAACCCGAGTCAGATGCACCTGCATATCAGCCAAACAGAAATGTTAGCTGTACAGAATTCCCTGACAGCCTTCAAGGACCACATAATTCCAGGACAATTATTGGTAAAGACAGACAACACCACAGTTATGTGGTACATAAAAAAGCATGGGGGAACCCACTCATACCCACTCTGCAGACTAGCCATGGCTCTGTGGAACACAGCCTTGAGCTACCAAGTGCACCTACAAGCTCAATTCCTGCCAGGCAAGCTAAATTCACTGGCAGATGACCTAAGTAGAAATCTCATTGACCCACACAAATGGAAACTGGAACCAAAAATATTCAACCTCGAGGAACAAATGGGGGACTCCAGAAATAGACCTTTTTGCCTCCCCCCTGAACTACCAATTGGACAAATTCTGCACAAGGACTCCCCACAGTCAAGCTGTCTTGGGTACAGAGTTTTTACCAAAGGGGATGCCCTGTCCTTCACCTAGGAGAGCCTCTCGGTTTATGCCTTTCCCCCTCTGCCTCTCCTCTTGAAGGTTCTGCTAAAGATCAAACAGGACAAACCAAGGACAATACTGATTGCACCAGACTGGCCACGCCAGCACTGGTTAACCCCTCTAACACAGTATGATACTGCTGGAGCCATGGCACCTACCTCAGACACCTTCCCTGCTGTCCCAGCAGGCGGGCCAGATTCTGCACCCTCAGCTTCAAACCCTGAACCTTGCAGCCTGGCTAATCCCTTGAGCTCTCCAATAGCATCCCTCAGTAAGCAGGTGCTAGATGTTATTCTGGAAGCAAGGAGGCCTAGCACTAGAAAATGTTATGCTGAAAAGTGGAAAAGATACTGTTCCTGGAGCCAAACTCAGGGGATGGGCACAACAGTGCCCAGCTTACCTCATATTCTTCAGTATTTAACAGAAATGCTCCACAAGGGCCTATCCTTCTCATCCATTAAAATTCATGGCTCTGCCATTTCAGCACATTATAATATTGTACCACCCCTCTTTTCTCACCCCCTGCTAAAGCAGTTCCTCAGATTGGCCAAAAATTTAAGATTCCCCAAGCGAGCCCCTACCCCAGCCTGGGACCTTAACTTTGTATTGGAGAAGCTCACTCACCCTCCATTTGAACCAGCTGCAACTGCAGAGTTGAAATTCCTTTCTTGTAAAACAGCTTTCCTTCTAGCCATCACTTCAGCAAGAAGAGTGTCTGAATTACAGGCCCTCATGGCAGTGGAGCCCTTAATTATCTTCCATGCAGACAGGGCTTCCCTCAGGATCAATCCTTCCTTTATGCCCAAGGTGGTGTCTAGTGTGGCCCTAAATCAATCCATTCATTTGCCTACCTTTTTCCCAAATCCACAAAACAAAGGTGAACGAATACTGCACTCTTTGGACGTGCACAGACATCTTAGATTTTATTTGGACAGGACCAAACCTCTCAAAGTCTGAACAGCTGCTACTTGGCTTTGCTGCAGGGGCAGATGTGAAGACCATTTCAAAGCAAACCATTTCTAAATGGCTAGCCCATTGCATTCATTTCTGCTATAAGCACCATGGAAAAACTGCCCCACAGGGGATAAGATCACATTCCACCAGGGCTGCCTTTACCTCTACAGCCTTCCTCAGAGGAGTCCCTACCAGGGACATCCTAGAAGCTGCTACCTGGAGCTCTGTACATACCATCACCAAGCATTACCACATGCCTATTTTCTAAATCCAGAGCTGGATCTTGCAGGGCTTAATAGCTCGTCCTAATGCTCTTTAAATTCCTCCTCCCTACCTTAACTTTGGGAATCAACCCAAATGTAATGACTGCAACTGTGAAACATGAAGAACATAGTACAGTTGTGTACACTCATCATAAATGTAGATGTTCAAGTGTATTCACTGTTGCAGTCCTGGTTACCCTCCCTCCAGCCCTCTGACTTCTCTTGGCTCTACCTTTCCTTCTTGTTTGGTGTATTTGCTTTTTGTCGGAGGTGTAACCTAACATATAATTGCTTCCCATTATGGGGGCACCTGACATCTGGGGCAAGGAAAACTGATGTAATGGTGTTGGCTGCATGTTTTATACCCCTGACGACCTGATGTCATGGAAGAGGAGGCAGTATCTGATGCAGGAATCCAAGACTTTGATATTCAGGCCAGCTGAGGGCTACCTGCAGGCAGATAACCCAACTGTAATGACTGCAACAGTGAATACACTCGAACATCTACATTTATGGTAAATGTACACAACTGTACTTTTCCAAGCATTCTATTTCTTTTTGGATTTCTGAAGCTATATTTTTTTTATGTTCTTCATGGTAAAAAAACCTTCCTCATTCTGTTAAGGCTCATTCCACCAGAGTTGTTGCTTCCTCTGGTGCTTTTTTCAAGGCGTTAGACACCAATTCCATCCTTGAAGCAGCTACTTCGACTTCAGTGCTTACTTTCACCAAACATTACAAGCTGGATGCAATATATAGTGCTATGGCTGGTTTTGCAAGGGCCATTTTGCATGAGTTCATTGAGAGCTCTGTTCATAGGTAGGTACTAGGCTATCGGCCCAAGGGCCTAAGTAAGCCTTGACAACAATGTTCCCTGGCTTCCACCACCTAAGAAAGTTATTTTCCTGTGCCACTGTCGAGCAGAGCCACAGAAGTGATCCTGGGGTGTATTTCCTATTTCCCATCCACTTATCAAGATTTTTCTTGGAGTGCTAATGAGGAACTTTGCTTGACATAGATGGGTAGCTTGTTCCAGAGTATGGGAAGTCTCTGGGACAGGAATCTATCCCTCCAGCATGTCCTGTTTATTGTGGTGACAAGGTTTAGGTCCCTAGGGTGTGTAGCTCGGAGGGATTAGGATTTCTTTAGGTGTAGCATATCCAACAGCTCTGGGTTTTGACATAGCTTTATATGTTAGGCAGAGATTACCTCAGAGTAGGCGAGATATGCTAGGGAGTAAAGCTGGAGTTTTTTTAGACTGTCAGTATACGGCATCTGTTTGAGGCCAGTAATCCTCTTTGTGAGGTACTTCTGTAGCAGCTGGAAAGGCCACAGATGTCTCCTGAGATACATTCCAAAAGGGGCATTGTACTTCATAATGGGTCTAATGAGTGTCGAGTAGAGGGGAACAATGACCTCTTTTTTCCTATATGAGAACTTTTTTGTGATGAGGTGTGCTACATAGAAGGATTTCCTGACTACTATGGCAATGTGATTATCAAAGGAGAGACTACTGTCCACCTGGGTCCCCAGGTCTCTTATCACACATTCGGCATTAAGTAGACTACCGCCTATGTGGTAGTTCATGGGTACAGAGTTTTTACCAAAGGGGATGACAGTGCACTTTTTGGCATTGAGCTTGCGGCCATGGCTCTGATACCAGGCATCTTTCTCAGTGAGGCCCTTCTGGAGGATGTCCACATCATTTGGGGACTCAACTATGGCTTCTAGATTGCGGTCATCTGCGAACTTCGTTAGCTAAAGGCCTTCTGTGTTAGCCTGTACTTCAGAGAAGACAGATACCAAACAGGAGAGGTCCTAGGACTGAACCCTGTGGTACTCCATTTGTCACTGGTTTGAAGGCAGATTTGGAGTCTGCAACTTTTACAGTGTGGGTTCTGTCAGTGAGCCAATTGGCAACCAATCTTGTGATGTAGGGATTTATACCTAGTTTAGTGAGCTTAGCTAGAATTCCAGAATGGGAGATGGTGTCAAAAGCCTTGGTGAGGTCAAGATAGGCTGTGTGAACCACCTTACCCTTGTCTACAGCTTTGGTGACTGCCTCAAAGAAATCGATCAGGTTCAGGAGGCATGATCTGCCTTTCACAAACCCAAACTGGGTCGGGTCCAGAGTTTGTAGGTTACCAATGTTTTTGTTTAGGAGTTCCATGATGATACGCTCCATAGCCTTACAGACCAGGCTCATTAGGCTATTAGGCCGATAGTTCCCGGGATCAGTGGTGACTCCCCCTTTGTGGAGTGGAACAACTGTTTTTGTGTGCCATTCATTGGGCACAAAGCCTGATGTGAGACTATGATTGAACATGGTGCTTAAGTGGGGAGCCAGTTTGTTCTGAGGTTCGTGTAAAACGCAGTTTGGGATGTTGCCCAGTCTCATGGATGCTGTGTTTTTGGCTTTAGACAGTGCAGCTTTTACCTGCTTAGTTGTGATTACAGGGACTCTGCATTCTTGTTGTATAGATATGGACTCTTTTAGGGGGTGAGAGGGGGGTAAAGTTAGCACTGAGCCTGCCAGGACATTGGCAGTATCAGTTGTTTCTGTAATATCTGTAATTTTCATACAGCTGGTGAATGGGCCTTAACCGAAGAGTAGGCCAAATCAGCATTGAGCAACTCACAAAGATAGAACTAGATGAACATACACAGTAAGTGGAGCTAGGCTTCTAGAATGACACCAAATAGAAAACCTCTTCCATTTGGATAAGTAGGATTTCCTGGTACTGGGCTTCCTGGCCTCCTGCAGGACCCTAAACTTGTCCTCAGGAAAAAAAAAAGTATCTATGTTGAATCAAAATTTTATCACCCACAAAGGCAGCTGAAGAGTAGACAAGTAAGGATGGACGAGAGATCCCTTGTCTTGTGTGAGGAGGTCCACTCTGTGAATTAACTTGTGGTGATGGTCCTTGGGTAAGTGGAGAAGAGAAGGGAACCGATGTTGCCATGGCCAAAAGGGAGTCCCAGCAAGATTTTATTCTGTTGAATCTTGGACAGGACTTCCAGAATAAGTGGAAGGGCAGGAAAGGCATACAGAAACATTCTCTTCCATGAGGATAAGTATGCACCCACATTCTACACGAGAGGACTTAGGACCCAAGCACAAAACTGTGGAAGCTGTTTGCTCATGGGGGTGGGCAAACAGATCTACTTGAGGAGTACCCCACAGGTGGACAATGTCCAGAAACACATCCCTGTGAAGTATCCATTCATGGGATTGAGTCATGGACCTACTCAGAGTATCTGCCATGGCATGAAGGGTCAGCTAATGTTTTTCTGCAAGATCCCAAACCAGGAGTGCTAACTGGCAAAAGGAGATAGGACTTTGCCCCCCCCCCAACCCTTGTTCACATACCAGAGGACTGTGGTGGTGCCTTTCAACACCTTGAGAGTTTCTGGGGAGAGAAGAGGATGAAAAGTTTGCAGAGCCATCAGCAATGCCCTCATCTCTCTGACATTGATATGCTCCTTCGGTTGAAGAGGAGAACAAACCCCCTGAACTTTGAAAGAGCTGGACCACCATCCCACATCTAAGGCATCTTTGAACAACTCCTGAACTGGGAGAGGTGGATAAATATGAAGGCCTGGATTTTGGGGAAGTTGCTGAAGCCACCATTGCAATTCCTTCTTTAGGCAGGGTAGAAGAGGAACTAGAAAACTGAGAGGGTGGGTATGCTGTTGCCACACTGACTTCAGGAACCAGTGGAGCTTCATCATGGGAAGTTTGGTGAGAGGGAACATGGAAATGGTGGATGCCACAAACCCCAGGACTCTCAAATACTCACTGACCATAATGTAGATCAGGAGATGATGATTCTGGAAGTAAATGACGAGTGGCTGAACCTTTGGAAGAGGGAGGGATGCCAGCACAGGCACTGTCTATATCCTGCACCCCAGGAACACCTGGTCCTAAGAAGGAGTCAGCAAAGACTTTTTGAAATGTATAGCAAACTCCAGGCCTTGCAGAAAAGGAATAGGAAAGCAGAGACTTTGCAGCAAAACCTCTGGTGAGGATGCGTGGAATAGGAGGTCATCCAGATAGGGAAGACCTTAATCTTCTGAAGTCTGCAAAAAACAAGCACAGGTGCTAGACATTTGGTGAACACCCTTGGGGCAGAAGAAAGGCCAAAGGGCAAAGAAGAGAACTGAAAATGCAAGGAAGTAATAGAGAAATGTAAAAACTTCCAAAAAAAGGGATGAATAGGAACATGGAGGTAAGCATTCTTAATACCCAGAGAAACAAGGCCCTAGGTAGAAAGAGAAAAAAAAAACAAGGTTTGACGTGAAAGCATTCAAAAAGTAGCCCCCTTCAGGAAGGTGTTTAGGTGAGAGACGTCCAGAATGGGTCTCCAAGTCCTTTTTTTTTCTTGTTACCAGAAACATTCTGGTTAAAATCCCTTCCATATCTAGGCATCAGGGACTTTGTGAATGGTGCCTTGAGCCTGAAGTTGCTGAATAGCCTCTGGAAAGAGCTGTAACTGGTCTCAAGAAGGTTGAGGAATGCCCATGAAGGGAGGAAGAAATTGTCATACCATGATGTAGCCATTCATGAATGATGGAAAGAACACAACAGTCTTGGATAATGCGACCAAAGAGGAAGACTGAGAGAGACAGACTAAGAGAAAGTGGAATGTGACTGGGAGAGAGTGGTAGTCACACAGGCCCTGTTTTGTCAGGATACTCAGAGTGTGCTTACCTAGAGGAAGTCTTACTTTCTCTTCTACTTTTTGCTGAGGTCGAGACTGCTTATGAGGAAAGGCCGACTTAGGATAATTCCTTTGAAACTTAGGGAGAGGAGAAATAAAAATATGTTTCAGATTCTGCAACTCCTTACCTTTTTCCTGTAAGGATTTGAACAAATCTGCAGCAGTAGTACCAAACAAGCACTTGCTAGACAGAGGGGCATCCACCAGCTTCACCCTCATGTCATTAGGCAAAGGTTGAAGGTGTAGCCAGGAAAATCTCCTTAGTTCAGAACCAGTAGATGCAGCTCTGGAAGCATCATAACTGCACTTAATGCAGTCTCTAGCCACCTGAGAGGAAGCCCCAACAGAGACAAGGCATAAGTCAACCTCAGAATCAGGAAGGTCAGCTAAAATTTGGCAAGTCTAGGAAAGCAGGGCCAAGACATACTTGGTTATGAGAGTCTGATAATTTATGGCTCTGACAGCAAGGGTGGTAGAAGTCTAAACCTTCTTGCCCCAGCGTTTCCATAGTCCTACTATCCTTATCAGAGGGAAGAAACAATGGAAACGCAGTAGCTGAGACACAGAAACTACAAAGGGATCAGCAGAAGGGCACTTGTATACATGTTTGCAGTCCTCTGGCATTGTATAGAAACTGTTAGGTTTCTTAGGGGTAGGGGTTGAGAATCTGGAGCCTGTGAAGCAGAGGAAAAGGCAGGCAAAATAGGAGGTACAGCAGAGGGTTTAGAGGAATCCATCTTAAGGTGCTCATAGTATCTCAGCATGCACAGACACCAGACAGCAATCCCATTTGATATACTCCATCCATCATCCTTACAATGGTATCTTCAAAAGAGCTCACTTCAACAGGATAGTCTGGACTGGTGGATCCCTCCTGCTCAGAACCATAGTCTAAAGGAGAAGGAATCTGTGTGGAGTAGGCCACGGAGTCCTCATCAGAATCTACCATTTCATCTGAGAAATCTTAATCTCTAACCCTTTTGGAAGGGGAAGACATCCAAGGAGCAGCTGGAACAGAAACCCCGAGGTGGATTCAGAGCCATAAGGGCCTTAAACAGGGTTCCTATCACGAAATCGAATGTTGTGAACGCCAAATACCGGAAGGCCGAACTTGGTAATTCGAAAGTTGAGAATGTCGAAGCCATGGAAACCTTAATTCTTTCCCAGGGAAAGAATTCAGTTGGCCATTTCTGTGGCTTCGGCATTTTCGGACCGGGTCAAGGTAAGTGTACGAACGGGTAGTGACGGACATTACGGTTAGGGTGCGGGTCAGGTAAGTGTGCGATATTGACAGACTTTAGGGTTAGGGCGCAGGTCAGGTAAGTGTGCGGTAGTGACAGACTTTAGGGTTAGGGCTGGGTTAAGTGCATAGATAGTGGTGTATGGTAGGTTTTGAAGGTGATTGGTGTGATTGTGCTGTGTGTGTGTTTTTCACAACAACAAATTTTTTCCCTGGGAAAAAATTCACTGTTTTGAAGTGTTGATGTTATCCGAATTCAATCTTCCAAATTCGAACTTATGGTGTTCGAAATTTTGGAAGTTCGATTTCGTGATATAGACCCCTTAAACAGGCCCTGACAATCACTATGAGGGTCTTTAACAGCAAGCGATAAATGCTTTGTTTTCCGTTTCTTTTTTAAATGGATGTCTGCCTTATGAAGCTAAGAAGGCTCAGACATAGGCCTGCACTCCATAATCATAGTCGGCACTTCCTCCCTCACTAAGATCTGTGGAATACCCTTAGGCCCTTCAGTAATCACAAGCCATGGTCCCCCTGGACATCTGCAAAAGATGCCTGCAAGGCCTCTGAGAACGTGAGAGCACTTGCATCCATACTGGTCTCTGATCTGGACAAAGCAGATGAATCAGACTCTGGCACCTGGACAGCCTCAGCATCTTCTTCAGCCTCGAGAAAGGCATCTGATAAGGGAGGTGCATCCGAAGAATCCAGCCTAGCATTCTCGGCCTTCCTCATTGTTGAAGGCTGTACTTTGGTCCTAGAAGCCCCATCCATCAAGCCCTGAGCTAAGCATTTAAGACACTGATTCTCTAAATAAATTTTGAGGGAGGAAAGGTGACTTCTGAGCATTTTAGGGACAAAGGCCTGGCAAATACTGGAAGATGTATAGTCATAAGCAGCCCCTAAGCAAAACAAACACTGCTCGTGGCAATCCTTAAGGGGAATTTGTCTCCCACAACTGCATTTTACTCTTCTGGATAACATTAACCAGAAATATAAACAAAGCAACCAAAAATAAGGAAAAAACACCTCAATGGTGCACTTATCTGAGTCAAGGTACACAAGCACAACACAATGACGACTCAGGCGATCAGACCGACAATCAAATGATGCCGTTCAGACTGGCTGCAAAGAAGTTCTGAGGAGGGTACATCTGGATGTCCTTTTTATGCCCTACGCTATATGTGAGGAGCATACTAGTGATGTAGGGCACACCCTACAGCAACCTAAAGGCTTTGGTATACCGGCCGTACTTTGGGTCACCTTGCTGGCTATATTCCCATGTGTTAAGAATATTGCAGCAGTGAATGGAAGGACATATATACAAACACACACATAGATATATATATGTAGACAGATATAGATACAAATGACTACATTATATGCAAGTAGAAAACTCAAAATGATACCAAAAAAAGAATCAAGAAACACTGCATGACTCAGAGTGAATCCCAAGAGACGGACTACTCGTCTCCCACTAAAAAGGTTCATCGCTTCATAGGGGTTTACTAGGCTAACAATCACAAGTGCCTTTTTAAGCCTAGCCATGCATCCCAAACCTCTAACAAGTTCTGATACCCTTGATAAGTGTAAGCATGGGCCTGGGAGATGAACTATTCACAGGTCACCTGTGTCCATTAGAGTTACAGGTGCCAAACCAGAGATGAATGTTTGGTTTCCCATCAAGTTGTCCAAGTTGCACTTGAATTGGGTTAGGGAGGAACTCTGCTTCACATGGATGGGGAGCCTGTTCCATACATGGGGTAGTCTCTGCGATGCATACCTATCTTGCCAGCAGGTCCTATTTACATCACAGGCAAGGTTCAAGTCTTAGAACGGGTAATTCTGGTGATGTTTGTTTTGTGGATATGTACGAGGTCCATCAGAGCTGGGTCTGACAACGCCCTGTATGCCAGGCATAGATCTTCCCTTAAAAGCTTATCAGAGACAGAATACAGGGATACAGCCTTAAGGTGGTCTGCATAGGACATTTTACTTGCATCCTGTATTCTTTTAGTGAGGAACCTCTTGTGGACACTCTAATTGTTGGATGTGACTGGTTAGGTACATACCAAAGGGGGCATTGTACTCAATGATTTTTCTGATTTATGCCAAATACAGTGGAATAATGACTTCCTTGGACTTAGATGCCATACCTTTGTTTATAAGTTAAGCAACATAGAATGATTTTCTCACTGCTCTAGACACGTGTTTATCAAAGGCTAGATTACTGTGCGTCTCCCTACGTCCCCGACTACTACTCTAAGGGGTGTGTTACCCATATGACGGCTACTAGGGATGGATGACTTCCCAAGGGACACTATTGTGCATTTATTGACATTTAGTTTTAGTCCATGGCACTGACACCAGTTGTTTGTCTGTGTCAGCCCCTCCTGGAGAACATCTATATCAGTGTGAGATTCAATAACAGATACTAACTTGCAATCATCTGCAAATTTAGCCAGACAGAGACCACTGACATTGGCCTCAACTTCTGAGAAGTAAATGCCAAAAAGGAGCGGTCCAAGGACTGGTCCCCTGAGGGACTCCACTTGTGATTGGCCTCTTTGTAGAGGTGGACTCTCCAATTCTAACTTCCTGTGTCCTGTCTGATAGTCAGTTGGCTATCCACCAGGTGACATATGGGTTTATACCTAACCTCTTGAGTTTGTCAACAATGACCAAGTGGGGTAGTGTGTCAAAATGCCTTGGACAGGTCAAGGTAGGCAGTGTAAAATATTCTGCCCTCATCTACTGCTTTGGTGACCTTCTCAAAGAAGTCCACCAGGTTGAGTAGGCATGATCTGCCCTTTACGAAACCAAATTGGGTTGGGTCCAGTGTCTGGAGGTTTACTATATCTCTGTTGATCATAGGTTGGTACTAGGCGATCGGCCCTAGGGTCTATACAAACCTAGCCATAACAATTCCCTGGATATTTTTTCCCACAATATTTACTTCCCTGGACCCATGTCTAGCAGGGCAATTGACATGATCCCCGGGGTGAATTTCCTATCTCCCATCCAATTGTCAAGGTTCCTTTTGAAGAGGGCCAAGAAGGTGCTCTGCTTGACATGCATGGGCAGCCTATTCCAGAGTCTGGGGAGTCTCTGGGTCAGGAACCTATCCCTCCAGCATGTTTTGTTTATTGTGATGACAAGGTTTAGATCCCTGGAGTGTGTGGCTCTGAGGGATTGCGAGTTCTTTAAGTGGAGCATGTCCAACAGCTCAGGGTTTGACATGACCTTGTATGTTAAGCAGAGATCACCTCTGAGTAGATGATATGTGACAGAGTATAGCTAGAGTTTTTTTAGATGGTCAACATAGGGCATCTGCTTTATGCCTGTGATTCTTTTAGTGAGGTATTTCTGTGGCCTTTCCAGCTGTTGCAGATGTCTTGTGAGGTACATACCAAACAGGGTGAGTAAAGTGGGACAATGACCTCCTTTTTTCTGGATGAAAAGCCCTTAGTGATGAGGTGTGCCACATAGAATGATTTCCTGACTGTTGCGGCGATGTAGTTATCGAATGTGAGACCACTGTCTACGTGTGTCCCCAAGTCCCTCATCACACTTTCGGTGTTTAGTGTACTGCTACCTATGTGGTAATTCATGGGTACATGGTTTTTCCCATGATAATTCTTTCCATGGCTTTACATATAAGACTGGTGAGACTTATGTGTCTGTAACTTCCAAGGTCTGCAGATGGCCCACCTTTGTGCAGAGGGATGACTGTTGCCTTTCTCCATTCATGAGGCACAAAGCTTGTATGGAGGCTACAGATAAACAGTAATTCCAGAGGCCCTGACAGGTCATGTTTCATGCTATTTAGAAAGCATCCTGGGATACTGTCTGGGCTGATTGAGGCAGTGTTCTTGGTCTTAGAGAGAGAACATTAAGGACCTCCTTCCCTAGTGATAGTAAGGGGAGTTCTATCTGATATTTCCTGAGGAAAGATTGAGAGGGTAGAGAGGGGTAAAGCTGGAGCTGAATTTATCAGCCAGGAGGTTTGCTACATCTTCTGGTCAGTATAGGCAGCTCCATTTACAATGAGCTCTGCACAGGTTGTGGATATAGCTACAGAATGCTTTGTGGTTGTATTTGGTCTGGGAGGCCAAACGTACCTCAAATTTGGCTTTGGTAGATTTTATTTGTCCTCTGGGTTGTTTGTTTAGTTTGATGTGAGTGCCTTTATCTTGTTGGGTGCTGTACCTCCTAATTTTTGACATGATTTTCTTCCTTCTGTTATACAGCTTACTGATTTTGTGATTCCACCAGGGTGACTTGTTTTTTGAGTTAGTTCTGTACTTCCTTCATGGTGGGTACGGCTGCCTCTATGCAGCTATTAACATGCTTGTACAGGGTTTTCTGTTAACAGTTCTGCATAGGCAGAAGTCTTCGCAGGGTTTATGGGGGCTTAAATTTTGCCAGGTTCTCACTTAACAGGAGGTTAGCCTTAGAATACCTCCTGAATACTGCAGGTTTAGCCGGGGGTCCAGGTTTTATTTTTACTTCAAAGGAGAGCATTTTGTGGTCTGACCTTACCAGGGAAGGCATTACAGTAGGGGGTGTGCAGCAGTCTCCCATATTAGTGAGGGCCAGATCCAGTATGGTTGCACCCCTGGTTGGTGTACTGCCTATCTTGTCCAGGAAGTTTGTGTTTACAAAATCCAGGAATCTCTGTCATTTACATTTGGGGTCATATAGGATTTGCAGTTAATAGTGGGATAATTAAAGTCACCCATGACTATGGTATTGGGCTGGACTGTTAGCGTTTCTAAT
This sequence comes from Protopterus annectens, assembly GCF_019279795.1. Lineage (NCBI taxonomy): Eukaryota > Metazoa > Chordata > Ceratodontiformes > Protopteridae > Protopterus > Protopterus annectens. The sequence goes on along the minus strand of NC_056745.1, from coordinate 1,493,152,054 downwards.
AAGTTTAAATACATGGCATGGGTTTCCTGGGTTACAGAGGGGGAACTATTGCTTGCAAGGAAGTGGAACTGGATTTTCCTGATGGTGATTTGAACATGGAGTAGCTCAAGTGCATTGTCCTGTTTGACCAGCCTTGAAGTATACTTATTTCCGATGTAAACAGACACATCCAACTTTAGTCCCCACCTGTGAAGTAGCTGGCCTAAATGTGTGGATGCTATTATAACCTTGCATTGTTGGTGTCTTCTCATTGGCTTTAAATCATGTCTCAGTGACCACAGATATGTCAGCATTCTCTAGGGTAAAGAGAGCTTCTAGGGAGGGGAGTGTTTTGTTTAGACTCCTACCATTGAGCAGTGATACCTTTAGATTGTCTTGGTTTTAATTTGCTATGTCGGAAGTACTTTCAGTTTGGCATTGTTTAAAAAAAGCACTATGGGGGAAGACAATGTTTTAGTTAATATTCTAAAGCTTAGAGAGAAGAGGTGCAGACCATTCCTGGCAAAGCAGCGTGGTCTGTTGACCATCTCCTCTTTCCATGCTAACAAACATTGCACCCCCTTAGAATGCCACCAGAAACTAAGCCAATTATTAAAGTCAATCATCTTTTGTTTGTATTGTGGCATCATCCTTGGAGACGGTAAAATGTTGCTGAATGCCAGGTTCATACCAGCCTGAGACATATTCAGGGAGATCCATGATGTCTTTCTTCATACAGTCTAGGGAGGTACGTCTCAGTTCATATAATTCCACATGGACTATGACTGAGTCATATTGCTAACTGTGGTCCAATGACCTGAGTGTGTGCATAATGTGGGGGACTTTAGTCCCTGGTAAGCAACTGACTAACTTTCTCTTTACTCAGCCTGGTGAGAGGGACATCAGTGTGTCTCACGATGGAGTCTCCAATGACTAGAATGTTGGACTGTGCTGTGGCTTACCAGATACTAAACCAAGGCAACACTTCATCTCATGTGTACTAACCCTAACCATAAATGTAACCCTATACCTGCCTTAATCCTCGCTTTACATTATTAAAACATCTTTCCCTAAAAGTAACATTACACAAGACAAAAGGACACAGAATGCATACAATGCAAAATTTGTACAACACTGATTCTATCTCCTTACCTAACCCTTTTTCTCCATCTCTGACCTGTGAACACTTACACATACACAACTGCTATAACAGTCTTGTACATCTTCACAACCACCATTTCATTCAAATATTAATTTTCTTCTACACTCCTGGTTACATACACACTATATAAAATGAAATTCAACCACATGTGAAATGCCTACAGATACAGTATATTTGTCTAGACATATATATATATATATATATATATATATATATATATACACACACACACACACACACACACACACACACAAATATATGCACATTTTACATATTTATCATTACATGCACTTGTGCTGAAATTTTGGGTAAATTAGGTACTTTTGTAGTTTGTCGAATTATGTCTAAATAATTAAATGTGTCTGTAATTTTTCTTTGTGGAGCTTTTCTCCCCGGACCTCTGCTGAAAAAGGGCGTTTTCGGCTCAGATGCCCCCGTTAACAAATGTAAAATAAAAATAAATAAATAAATAAAAATGTTACGGTTGAACTTCTGATCAGCCATAACATAATTACTTTTCCCTTCTTTGCTATTTTCCTAACCTGGAGATAGTTTATTTAACTTCTGGAGGATGAAGTCAGAGTTCCCATATCAGGGGGTGTTTGGGGTAAAGCCCTGCCCCAAACATAACAAAACTTGTTTTTATTAAATTTTGGTGATCACAAATGAATCATTGTTTACATTTGCAATCACTTTTTTTTTTAATTTTAACTGGCAATGAACGTTACCTCTGATAAGGCTAGTTGTTTTTCTGAACAACCTCGTGTGTAACTATATATATTACATAAGATTATATTATACATATATAACAAAGATCATTACAGTGTAAAGAAAAAGCTTTAAAATGACTTTTTAACGTCATGCGTTTATAGCTTTTTAATTTACCATGACCACTTGACGACTGCTATCAAAACAAAGGAAGAAAACATGGTCAGGCAGAGATGGAGCCTCCCTTCTTTTACTGTCTTAGACATGCTCCAAAGGGCAGTTGAGCAGTGTCAATTTGCAGCTACAGTACACTGTTCAAATCTAGCTGTCGCATTAAGTCTCTGCTGAGTAAATGCAAGTCTCAAAAATCACCTTCCCTTCCTTAGGATCACATTCTAACTAACACTGTTCTAAAAAGATGTAATGCTAGTATTAACAACATAGTAAATACTTTTGATGCGGACATGATTCAGGAAACAAAAGACTAAAACAAAGATTTTAATACAACATGACTAAATGATGCCAAGGTTAAGCCAAGAAACTAGTTGAGGAGTCTACTGGGAAAATTGTCCAATAAATAAAAAATTGTCTGATTAGAAAGAGGAGGAAGCACATGGGGGCAACTCTCATTACTTGGGTTTAAGACTGTGGTATAAGACATGTTTATGAATGCATCCACTGGAATATGAAACAGAAAGTGAAAGGCTGAGTTTCTGATGTGCTTCACAGTAAATAAGACAAACAAGACAAACAGCCAGCACAGTCCTGTATCCAAAAGTAGTGTATTTAAAAGATAAACACATTAACAATAAATCAATAGTGTATTTAAAAAATACACATGTACATGCACATATACATGCACATAATTCAGACCGGTTTCGGCTTTGCAGCCTTCCTCAGTGAACAAAAACTGATAAATGCCATTCCCCTGCAGCAACATAATATATATATATATATATATATATATATATATATATATAGAGAGAGAGAGAGAGAGAGAGACCACCATTAATTAAACAATAAATACTTAATACACCAATAAAAATTGTTAATTAAAAATATTCGTTAAGGCCAGGTGAAAAAAGGCCCCCTAGCTTAACAATCCACTTTTTTTCTTTTGAATTAAGTATCTCATGTAGACCTGCTTTATCTGTTGATTTATTCAAAATACAATCAATAATAGTGAATCTGAAAACCCCAGACTTGTGTTGACAAATATGTTTATATAACACACAAGATTGTAATTCCCAATATCACTCATATGCTCACTAATTCTTATCCTGAGGGCCTTGACGTTCGGCCCACATAGAAAGCTTGGCATGAGCAACAAGCCAAATAAATCACCCAGTTGGTGCTACAATTACCAAAAAAAGACAAATCATATACAATCGGTGTGTTCTTACTGGAAAAACTAGTAATTTTGCATACCCTTGAACAAAGTGAACAACGGCCACATGGACTGCAACCGATCAACTTTTCTCCTGTGATGGTTCATTGACCCAAAACTCTCCTGACCTTGCCATCTTTTATAATGGCTAAATAATGATTCCAAGGATCGACCCCTCCTAAAGGAAAATAAACAATTTTCACCAACAAGGGAACCCTCACCCTGCAAAATACTCCAACGTCTCGAAATAATATTCATGAAAGATTTCGTATTTTTACCATAGGTAGTTACCAATCTGATTTGATCCCTGTTGATGGTACATTGTTGTTTATACTGTAATAATTCTGATTTCTCCTGAAGATGAGCAAACTGACTAGCCCTACAGATGTCACCAACTCTGTATCCCCTGCCATTGAAACGGGTAGAAAGATCATGCTTGAAATGATCATAAGTGGAGGCTCGGGAGCAAATTCGCTTCACCCTGAGAAATTGAGACTTGGGGATGTTCCTGATGACATGTTGGGGGTGGAAGCTGGAGGCATGTAGTAAGGTGTTATACTGGGGAAATCTGCGGAATACCTCAGTCTCCTGGGTATCTGAAGGGGTATGTTTCACTAGAACATCCAAAGATGTTATCTCATGTTTATTCCACGTAACTTTCAATTCGATGCCCCACTTATTTTGATTCAAGTATTCCACAGATTCCTCTAAACAGCCTACATCTGCTGTCCACACAAGCCAAGAGTCATCAAGATAACGTCTCCAAATGTCAATTTCATCAAGGTAAATGTTATGAAACCGGTTATAGATAAGCTCCTCCTCTAAATATGCCATAAACAAGTCGGCATAAATGGGGGCAAAAGATACCCCCATAGCCGTACCCCGAACCTGCCACACACATTGCTGTTGAAAATAAAACACTTTTTTCCAGAACATGTTCAGCTAAACAGACCAGGAATGTATTTAAACCTGGTCTGTATAGTTCCACTCTATTAAGCCAACATTCAAGTGCAATCAAACCCGCCCAGCGGGGAATGTTGGTATACAGGGAGGTGACATCCAGTGTACATAATAACCAGTCTGACTCAAATTGTAGATCTGATATAATGCTCAAAAACTAGGTTGTATCTTGAATACGAGCTCGAAGGATGAGGAAAGATGCAGAGAAAGGACACCTGTATAAGGGGTACGTGCAACATGCAGGTCGACATGATGGACAAAGTCTTTTATACACCTACATCTTAGTATGTTCACATGCCAATATGTACCTGATGGTTAACCTGAAAATGCTGAGGAGTGCATGGTAAACTAGCAATTACAAACCATGTGTATTGTTTTACAGCTTAAGTAACATGTATTATACACACAATACATTTCCTCCTGTGCGCAGCTTGTTGCAGAAGCTGTATGAAGTTACCTAAAGCACTGCAGTCTTGGGAGATCATTAGTTTTAAAGTAAATGTGCATAGTATTTAAAATGAATTCAGCTCTAGTCTGATAAGAAAAAAATTACCTTTTCTGTAGTAAAGTAGTACGTGTCACCCTCGGTCTTAAGTGAAGCTCTGAAGTCCATATCTTTATTACCAACAATGAAGCTTTTCCCCTGTGTAGAAAAAAATGTTGAATAAATAACAGTATATTTAAAGTTCTTGCTTGCAAGCTATTACTGAAATGCTTGACTTTCTGCTTTTGTCACGATTAGCTTCGAGGACTTTTGTTAGAGTTCCTACTGTGTCACATCTAGCTATACAAAAATGCAAATGCAAGCATATGACAGCTAATGCATCTTTCTACTATTACATCATACATTTGTATCATACATATATAGTACATCAGACAATCATCAGATCAAATACTTGGAGGTCCTAGTCAGGTTACAGTGCAAAGTTTCTTGTCTACTTAATGTGTATCAAAATCATTCCACAAGTACGGTTCAGCTTGTGTCATGAAAACTGTTATATACAGGAGACGTAGGGATGGTGCTTCTCAAATGACAGGAAACTAACTCATGGTTTTTACAAATCTTGAAAAAAAAAAAAAAAAAGCTGCAACTTTGATTCTTATTTTTTGCATCTATCCCACCCAAACAAGTACCTAAAAAGATAGGATATTCAAAAATGCGGGTGCCACTTCAGCTGGTTCTTTAGCACCTGTTTTAGGAGGCCTGTTTGCTGGGATGGACCCATCATATGACATGGTAGATTTATCTGGTTCAGAATGAGAGAGACCATTCCCAGTTAACAGTACAAAATATTAGAGCTGGTTCCAACACAAAAACGTTATTACAACCATCCTTACATTATGCACACATTCTTGGCAGTATAGGATATTCACTTAGTTAAAAGCATTCAGGTCAGTCTATTAGCCAAGAAACATTCTGGAACTGTGGGCCATTTCAGTGATAATTCTACAAGTGAGAATTTATATGAGAACATGCCTTACATGCAGAACCCCTGTAAAACAGCAGATGCAAAGGAATGGACATTTCCAGAGATTCCTTTACTGGTAAATGAACTGTCAAAGTGGGCAGAAGAGTTCTCTTGAATACACAAAAGCTCTTTCTGCATGTTCCTTCTAGTAACAGCCTGACTGACTCACCAGATTTAAGCTGGACAGCCCACTGGAGAGCCTGATGGTGCTAGTGATTGGCGATCGATTACAACCGAAGCCACCTATGTACCTGATAAAATGATACTGGTCTTCTTAGCTTTAAAATAATGAATAAAATGCTTAACTGCATGAGTGTTGCACAGAAACAGGGAAAACTCAGTAGTAATATAGAACTTAAACCAGTAAAATGGCACAAGAACTTGGAACCTTTGAACATATTCCATGTCAAATGGGAATTATCAATTTCCATGGATCTTTAGACCTTCAAAGAAATTATTTATAAGGCAAGAAAACATTTTATGTTCTAAAAGACACTATTCATTTATGCATTTCTTCTGCACCATGAGTGGCAGCTACACCTTGAAGTTTTTCAGCAGCTGCTGACAGCGTGGGGCAAAAACACATGGACTTCTTCGCCTCCTCTAAAGTGCTTAGTTACCAAAGTTCTGTAATAAGGGCCTTAAAGTTGTATCAAGTTCCTGTTGAAGGAGGTTGTTTACAGGAACAGCACTCAAGAACACATTTCATAGGTCTGTCTCCCACTTTCTATTTTCTAAGAGCATTTTTACTTATTCATCAAGACAAAACGTTGCATATTTTCATTATGCTTTTTGTAGGATCTTTCATTTTCAGCCTATAATAAATAAGTTACTGAAAGTCATACAGTATTTGAAAGCTTTTGAGCAAATGACAAGGATCTTGATTGGGATATGAATTACAGAATTTGACAAATCTTTCCAGGTCATCCAGTGTATTTTGTTGTACTGGTCTCCTTTCCCTTAGAAAAAATAACCTTCTGGTAGTAATCACTTTACTTAGGATCTTGCGTACTAAAAACTTGACACCCTCTTTCATAAAATGAGTGGTTCTCTCTAAAACCCCCTCTAAATGGATATGGTAATGTCAAACATCCTTAAACCGAAAGGACCAACATCCTTTCTTCTTTCCTCATCCAAAAGATTCATGAGGCTGAAGAATGGAATAAGATTATATTTAGCTACAGAGCAAATTCTGTGAGTTGACATTTTTTTTTAGAGAATCTATGAAAGCAGGTACAGTGTTTGTGTTTAATTGAACTGCTCTGAAATATACTTAAAACTTGTAGAAGCCTTATACTAACCACTTTCACTTTTTCACATCAAGTCAGGAGAAAAACAGGATAAGTATTCATAGCAGTATTCCTTAAAAAAATTAGACCGTCACTAAACATCCTTACCATGTGTGAAAGTTGTCAGGTGACTAGTGGCTGTAACATCAAATAGCTGCTAAGAAAAACAGCTGTCTGTTTGTGATACTGTGCTTAATTTTACAGTTACACGGATAAAAGCAACACTTCATTAGTCACAATGAAAATATTTTCCATATTAATCATGTAGTGTCACAGGAAAGCGCATTAATATTTTTCATATAAAGCACACATGAGCAGCTAAAGTGAATTTTTTTATAAATGACAGAAAACTCTTCATAGCATTTTACTGACCCCATCAAAGCACAGTCACAGGCTGTAAAACTATGAGTCGTCCCCCAGCAGTCTTATAACTACAGAACCTCTATTGTTCAAATTATGCAAGGCAGGCTGAGACACTTTTGAGTAGAAAACAATGGTGGGGTTTACATAATTCATGGCAGAAAAAAAAGTGAAAATTAAATTAGAAAAACAAAGTGAGTAGGCTCTAATCATCATCTAGATGACATTATGGGGATAACAATTTTTCCACTACAGCCGAATGAATTAGCTTTTAATAAATGCAATGAGATAATAAAAATGGCTGCTCTCTGGCATTATTAAGTGAATTTTTGCTGTCAATTGTAATATGTGCAACTAATGGACCCAGGAGGGTATAACACTACTGTTTTAATTTTGCCATGTCTTATTTTTCCAAATGCTAAAGCTAAACATCTTTGGCCAATCTCACTGTTTTAATTTTCAAGTTGTATACATGCAGTTACCTATCACTCTCAGGTGCAGAAGGTGGCTGGACAAGTAAAATGGCACAGAGTACACTCCTGCTTTGGACAGAGCATCTTACAGTGTTGAAAATAATCTTTCAGCTGTGAGTGTCTTAGAACAGTTAGAGCCCATAGAACTGCAGACGAACAGAGGCAACCACTGGCTCTTATAAAACATGCAAAAGCAATGACACCACCAGAATTTAAAATCAATACCTTTAGCATTTGAGAAGTTCTGCCTCCTGCTTAGAATATACTTGTCTAAAGGCATAACCTTGGAATATATTGACTATTTGTCTGAATAACACTCGGATAAATTGCAGTTTTCAAATATTTTGCTGAAGACTGGCTTCCTTTTCTGGGCCTCTACAAGGCAGCTTTCTGGTTTACTCCTGAAGTACAGAAACAGCCCACAGAATGTGAGGTACCACTCGTTACTCCCACGATTTCTTCCACAGCATTAGAGTCCATTTATTCTATCATACCTTACTTTTTAGTCCAGAATTGTTGAAATGTACTTATAGTCTGACTTCCATTTCACCTCTTACCTCATAAAGTCCCAAATTCTTTCCTTCAAAGTTTATTCTGCTTTCATGCTCCACAGATAAAGGTGTGAGAGGAGTTGTATTGAAAAACTGTGGACAGTTCTCCTCCTAGAAAGCAAAGAGAAAACAATTAGAGGGGAATTTTTAAATCTGCACAAATTAGAGGAGACAGTCTCAAATGAAATAACCTTACTGTCTGCAACTACAGTTTTTTTAAGCAGGTTTTTTAACATGCACAACAAAGTTTTTTTAAGCAGGTTTTTTTAACATGCACAACAATCAATACATCACAAAGTAATTTCTATGAAGAGCTATAGAACAATAGCAATACATTCCCATGGAAGTATTTATACTTAGTACAAATAACGCAGAAGTGAGCAGGACATTTACATGTTGCCCCTATCTATGAGGGACAAGGGTGTTAAACTAAGGATGAGTTTGTGGTCAATTAATAGCTAATTTATGTTATCCTGATGCCTCATGGAATAATCTGAAAAGTACTATCAGCCTCCTCACTGACCATGTCTTTCCAACAACACAAACCTGCAACTAGAACTACTTCCAAATCACTAAAGATGTTAAAAACCCATTTCATTTGATCAGAAAAAAGGGCAATAATCCATCTTGACTCATCTTTTACTCATAAAGCTGAGATGTTTAACATCACAAACATCAAAACTCTGCCAGAAAAATGTATTCAAGCATCGTTTGAACCTGCATATCCAAGGCATAAAGCAAAATACTAGAACATGTTAAGATTTGGCACTGCTATTTCAAAAAAAAAAGAATCATTTACATATCATGCTTTAAATTCTTCAATGATTGCATTTTCTGATGAATTTTCTTCACTGTATCCAAACAAGCTGTGACTTCACTAAACTTGATACAGGTAATGGTTTCCAGTTTCAATTTACAAGCTGGGATCATCTATATGACTTCTAATTTCGAATGTACAGAAGTTATAAAACACAACTTCAAAATACCCAAGAAATATGTCACAAGTACTGAAAACAAAGTGATAGCAAATAACTGGAAGCACAGATGTGCACTAAATGTAGCAAAGTAACACATCAGTGATCCAGCTCAAACGCACTACACACCCAGAAATACAATGAAGGTAAATACAACTCCAAACTGTCTGTTACACTTCAACAAGGGTGGATGACGATTGTTTCAAAATACCTGCATCACAAGTGTGATGCACTTTGAAAAGTGAAAAACTCAATGGGCCGTGTGTCTTTACAGATGCCAGAAAGGACAGTACCTACAGGGATCTGCTTAAGTTTTGCATTTTTTATCTGAAGTCCTGCTAGTGAGCAGGACAAAAGCGCTTTATTTTTATTGTTGGTTTGCAGTTTGTGTGTACTTTTCAGTACCTTGTGAGCGTTTGCTTTATTTTTATCGTTGGTTTGCAGTTTGTGTGTACCTTTCAGTACTTTGTGTTTGCTTTATTTTTATCGTTGGTATGCATTTTGTGTGTACTTTTCAGTACCTTGTGAGCATTTGCTTTATTTTTATCAATGATTTGCAGTTTGTGTGTATTTTTCAGTACCTTGTGAGCGTCTGCTTTATTTTTATCGTTGGTTTGCAGTTTGTGTGTACTTTTCAGTACTTTGTGTTTGCTTTATTTTTATCGTTGGTTTGCAGTTTGTGTATACTTTTCAGTACCTTGTGAGCGTTTGCTTCTGGATTAAACATCGTTGGTTTGTTCACTACTCTCACTGCCTTTTTCATTGTTTTTACTTCCAGCAGTCTGTGTAAGTTTTGCATTTGAACAAGTTTACCTCCTGCTATGTAAAATTTTCTGCTTCTAGTCTTCGGATGGGTGTAATTACCTTTGGCATTCTCCTTCTCCAGTTTTAAAGATAAGTTTAATGCTTGTTCTGAATTTGAGGACAGGTATTTATTTATTATTTATTACCAGTTTGATGACAGGAGAGGTCCACTGGGCTCAGGGAGCCCATTTTCAGTGGAGGTCCGGGGAGAAAAGCTCCGCATTACATAGTTTAGTTACATATACAATCATAGTAAAGAAGACACAATTACAATTTAATTTCATGCTAGTGAACAGCAATAAATTCTTTGCTTACATAGTATCTAAATATTTAGGATGGCAGGGGTAACTTAATTGAGAGGGAGAATAAAGAATTAGAAGAAAAAGAGAGAAAAAAAAGGTGGGATGTG
>NC_056745.1:1493120472-1493141029 GCF_019279795.1 Protopterus annectens | reverse complement strand
ACACACACACACACATATATATATAGATATAGATATATATATATATATATATGGAAAGACAACACCGAATAAGACTAGGAAGAAATAAATTTATACTGCTGAAAACTTCCGAACTATTAAAAACAAAAACAGAAATCCAATGAATAGACACAGAGCCAGAACTGTTATTTGCTGAGCGCTTTCGTTCGCTTTACTGATAACAATCAAACTTCATCAGAGCAAAATGTAATGCATTTGCAGTACTGTGCGAGCTTTAAATAGTCTAACTGGTATAAAAAATACTTCACTGTGAAAGGTAGATATTCTACGCCAATGCAGTAGTATTTGGACTAATGAGGGACTCTGCTATAAAACAATAGGTTTAATCTGCTAACATCCTGCCACTAGAGGGTGTGCTGTAACTTTTTAGTTGTAACACTTTAATGCACAATTAATGTTGAGATTCTCATTGAGCCCTGGTGGGGTATCTGCTTCAAGGAGGAGTTGCCATCTTAATTCTTTCAGCTCCAGCTCCAGTAGTGTGTTGCAATCTCCAAAAAACTACTGGACCTGTTCTAACACTAGAAATTTAAAATGGGCGAAGCCGTTGCAGCTGGTGGCATGTCTGCTTAATGCATTGTAACTGTCATTATGCCTGATGGCTGCAAGGTGTTCCTTCACCCTGTCTGAGAACTTTCTAATTGTTTTTCCAATGTAGAAGGAAAAACTTTGGTCGCAGTAGGCTGCGTAGACTAGAAAGGTTGAGTGGCAGTCGTGCTGGGCTTTGAACTGCACCGTGATGTTGCAGTGTTGAAGATGTGCCTGAGTGTATGAAAGGGCAGACTACACAATGCTTGCAAGGGCCCATATCTTTGGGGTTTTGTGGGTTAGTAGGCTCATGGGGGTCTGCGCCATTCTTGAGTATGGGGGTCTCTTTCCTTTCAAAGGTTTGTTTGAGTGTTCTGGTCTTCTTGTATGAGAAGACAGGCTCATTACCCACTATCTGGTGGGTGTTGTGGTCCACTCTTATGTTCCAGTTTTTGTCAATGATATCCCTAATGGGTTGCATATCTTGGCTGATGGGGAAACTACAGTTTCTGTTCTTGGGTTCAGTAGTTCTGGTGGTCGCCCTGGGGGTGAAGCCATGAGGAAGGATGGGTGGGTGTCTGATCTGTGGGAGGCCACTTCTTGAAAGGCATCCTCCACTAGCTGTTTGGAGTAATGTTGGCGGATGAACATTTTTGAAAGGAATTGGCTTTCCTTGAGGAAGGTATCATTGTCTGAGATGATCCTGGAGAGGCGGATGTACGTTCCTTTGAGCACATTCTTCTTCATAAACAAGGGGTGCTGACTTTTGAAATCCAGGAACTTGTTCCTGTAAGTGTTCTTCCGGTACACATTGGAGGTAAGGCTGCCAGTGCTGGGGTCAATGGTTAACTGAGTATCAAGGAAGGAGATGTGGGTCCCTCGTCCTGAGACTACAAAGTCCAGGTATGGGATGCTGTTTGTGAGAGTCGTAAGGAAGGTGTCCAGCTCGGTGTTGTCACCCTCCCACACAAAAAAAATATCGTCAATAAAAAGATGATACAAGTGGGCTTTGTGGAAGCCTTGTATATGAGTCAAAGGTCAAAGTCTCCTTCTCCCATGTGCTGAGGACTAGGCTGGCAAAAGAGGGGGCCATTTTGGACCCCATCGCCACCCCCTTGGTCTGTAGGTAGATGGCTCCATTGAAGCAGAAAAAGTTGTTTTTCAGAACCACTGTGGTTAAAGCTGTAAGCATTTCAGTTTTAAAAACATTGAATTTAGCATGCTTGTTGAGAAACAGTTCTAACGCTTTCAAACCTTCCCTGTGGGGGATGTTGGAGTACAATGCTACTACATCTATAGATATATATCTATATCTATCTATATATATATATATATATATATATATATATATATATATATATACACACACACACACACACACACACACACACACACAAAAAAAGAACGGGGCTACACAAAATGTCAGTATAAACAAAAAAAAAAACACACTGAACCCACAGCAAACACTTGGTATATCAAAAACCAGGCTAAATGCATACAACATTACTTTTGCAAGGAGGCAAACACCCCTCACCCCCTGCTAATTATATATACAAACTTCAAAATTACACCACAGTCAGGAAATGGCAGAATCCTCACTCAAAGCTGTACTGCAATCACAGAAATGATGTACCAGCTTTTCCTGATGATATGAACATTTGACATTTTGCATTCAATATTCTGAAGTTCAACATTTTAGGCTTTCGAACTTCTAAATGGCTAAAATTCTGCACTATGTACATCTTTACTTACAGCCTGTATACTATTTTCATCACTGCTGGTGGGTTGTACACATCGATGGTCCTTTTGATTCCACTGACACTTCCACTTGCTACCAACACAAGAAATACACCTAAAAAACACATTGAACATGACCTGTAAGTTAACTACTTCCAACAATGTTAAATATAATTCAAACTAAATCGGTATTGTCTTAACAAAAGTTAAACCAAAGAAATAAATTTCTTATACTCGTATGATAGCCTAATAAATGTAGAATAATCTTTAAATATCAAATTACATCTTGGGATGAAGGAGGGATTGGTATTTGAAACACATACACAATAACAATATTTCTAACAGTTTTATGGTTGAACGTTTGTTATGTTGCTAAATGGAAAGAATTCCATAAGGTAATTTAGCGGAAAACAAAAATTCTCTTTATAAAACATTAACATCATAAATACTAACATGTGTTGATTATTGTATCATTGTATGATTTATTATTATTCTAAAGTTACTTAATCTGTGTACACTAGACCCTCTTACCTGGTCTCACTGGGACCGGACTTTAGGCTGGATAAACAAATGGCTGGTTAATCAGAAAAAGCATACAAAATAGCATTTATAGGTCATATATCAGCTAAAATAACATGATTTGTGTTAGTATGCATTTTTCCTAAAGAATATGAAGTCTAAAACTCAAATGTCTGTCATGTTTTATCCCAGAGAAGGTGGAACCGTTGTTCTTCTATGTTGCCTTTGCTAGGGCTATGGCAAAAATGTGATGGCTGGTTAAAGAGGCACCCGGTTAGAGAGGTCAGATAAGATGGAGTCTATTTTATGTTAATAACTTCCTGATCTTTTATTAAAAAATGTATTTATAGATACTCCACTATCAAGAAATTGAATCTTTCCTATTCTCCCCATTCCATCCACTCCAGGTTGTTATCAAAAAGATAAACACAAAGATTTAAAACTCTGTCATCAGTGCTTGAAGGGTGCTAACTTACTAAATAATTACTATATAATATGCAACTATGATCTGGGTGACTGGTTAGTCTAAAAAGATTAGGCATATTACTGACAATACAGGTAATGACAGAATCATGAAAAGAAGAATGCCCCTACTTAATAGACATTTTTCTAAATAATATCACCACATATTTAACTTCTTCTTTCATCTTTTTCTGGTTAGAGGTCGCCACAGTGAATCACCTGTCCGCTCATGACTGGCAGTGGAGTTTTTCAGTGCCGAGTTGCCAGCCTGGTGCCCAACCTTCCACAGAAGGCACACACACGCACCCACTCACTCATGCCTAGGGCCAATTTAGAGAGTCCAATCCACCAACAGCACGTCTTTGGGATGTGGGAGGAAATCGGAGCACCCGGAGGAAACCCACGCAACCTCAGGGAGGACATACAGACTCCGCACAGAAGGCACCGCAGCCAAGGATTGAACCAGAGAACTTTGCTGTGAGGCAGCAATGCTAACCACTGCACACCATGGCTGACCTATCACCACATATTTAAAGTACAGTTGTGTACACTTACCATAAATGTAGATGTTCGAGTGTATTCACTGTTGCAGTCATTACATTTGGGTAATCTGCTGGTAGGTTGCCCTCAGTCAGCCTGAATAGCAAAGTCTTGGGTCCTGCATCGGTTGCTGTCTCCTCTTCCATGATGTCAGGTCATCAGGGGTATAAAACATGCAGCTGATGCCATTTTAATCAGTTTTTCTTGCCCCAGATGTCAGGTGCCCCGCAAATGGGCAGTAAAAATATATATAAATAAACTGTAAATATATAAATGCACCTCAGAAACATAACATTTACCTTCAACTAAAAGCAAATACACCACAAAGGCTTTGGAGTACAGTGAAGGAAAGAAAAGGTATAGAATGGGGGATCACGGGTGGGTAACCCAGACTGCAACAGTGAATACACTCGAACATCTACATTTATGGTAAGTGTACACAACTGTACTATGTTCTTTGTGTTTCACTGTTACAGTCATTACATTTAGGTAGAATCCCAAAGCTACAGATGGGAGGATGGAACTAAACAGCATTAGGAGCGGCTATAAGGCCCTGCAGGATTGCAGTGGCAAAGCCTGCCCTGGATTTAGAGAAGAGAGGTAAGTGATAATGCTTTGTGAATGTATGAACAGAGCTCCAAGTAGCAGCTTCTAGAATATCTTTGGTTGGGACCCCTCTGAGAAAAGCTGCTGAAGTAGAGACAGCCCTGGTGGAATGGCATCTGATCCCCTTGGGCACAGGTTTACCATGGTGCAAATAGCAGAAACGAATGCAGTGGCTTATCCATTTAGAAATAGTCTTCTTTGATATAGCCTTCCCCTCTGATCCTGCAGCGAATGCTACCAGTAGTTGCTCAGACTTTCTTAGAGATTTTGTCCTGTTTAAGTAGAATCTTAGTTGTCTGTGTACATCCAATGAATGCAGGGCCACACTGGATGCCACCTTAGGCATAAAAGAAGGATTGGTCCTGAGGGCCATCCTGTCTGGGTAAAATACAATGAAAGACTCCACTGCCAGGAGAGCCTGTAGTTCTGAAACCCTTCTTGCTGAAGTGACTGCCAAAAGAAAAACTCTCTTCCAAGACAGAAATTTTATATCCGTAGTAGCTGCTGGTTCAAAAGGAGGCAGGGTGAGTTTTTCCAGCACAAAATTGAGGTCCCATGCAGGAGTTTGTGTTCTCCTGGGAGGACTTGGCCCCTCTGAGATACTGTTTAAGCAGTGAATGAGAAAAGAGAGGAGGGCTCTGTGTTGTAATGACCCAAGATGGCAGAGGCATGGATTTTTATTGAAGAAAAAGATAGGCCCTTGTCAAGCATCTCAGTTAAGTATTGTAAAATCTGAGGAATATTGGGCTTTGCTCCACCTATTCCTTGTGCTTGGTTCCCAGCACAGAATCTCTTCCATTTATCAGCATAAGATTTTCTAGTACAAGGCCTTCTGGCTTCCAAAATGACATCCATCACAGGTTTACTGAGAGATGTGGTTTGAATAATAAGTTGATTAGCCATGCTGCAAGATTCAGAGTTTGGAGCTGAGAGTGCATAATTTGACAGTTCTGCTGAGACAGTAGATGAAGTGTTTGAGGCAAGTACCACGGAGGAAGGTGTGACATATTCCTTAGAAGTTGGTACCAGTGCTGGCGAGGCCAGTCCGGAGCAATTAGGATCATTTTTGTTTTTTCCTGTCTGACTTTTAGTGAGACCTTGGAGAGTAGAGGCAGAGAGGAAAAGGCATAGACTGATGTTTTTACAGCTGAAGGACAGAGCATCCACTTTCCATGCTCTTTTGTGAGGAGTTCTTGTGCGGAATTTGTCCAACTGATAGTTTTGGGGAGAGGCAAATAGATCTATGTCTGGGCTCTCCCATTTCTGTGTTAACATGCTGAAGATTTGTGGATCCAGTTTCCATTTGTGCTGGTCCATAAGATTTCTGCTTAGGTCGTCTGCCAGAGTATTTTGCTTTCCTGGCAGGAATTATGTTTGAAGATGTATTTCTAAGTCAAGGCTGTGTTCCACAAGACCATGGCTAGTCTGCAAAGGGGGTAGAAATGTGTATCCCCCTGCTTGTTTATGTACCACATAACTGTGGTGTTGTCCGTCTTTATCAGTAGTTGTCCTGGATGAAGTAAGTCCTTGAAGGCTGTCAGAGAATTCTGAACAGCTAGCATTTCTTTCTGGTTGATATGCAGATGCATTTGATTTGGGCTCTATTGGCCCTAAATGCATCTCCCTGCCAGGTGGGCCCCCCCAAGCATAGTCTGATGCGTCTGTAGTTAGGGTTTGAGTGGCAGGGGGTAGAGTGAATGACAGTCCCTTGTTTTGGTGTCGTCTCTGCCCACCAAAGAAACTCCTGTTGCAGGCAGGGAATGAGAGGAATCTTTGTTTCCAGGCTCTGACAATGTTGACTCCATAAACCTTTTAGGTACCATTGAAGTTTCCTCATATGCAGTCTCGCATATGGAACTAGTAGAATGCAGGATGCCATGAATCCCAAAGCCTGCAGAATTTGTCTTGCAGATAACTGGGTTTTTGTTGCCATTTGATTGAAGTATGTTGTCAGTTGCCTTTGTTTGTCTGGCATGAGGTAAGCCATCTGGGCAGTTGTATTCAAGCTTGCACCCAGGAATGTAATTATTTGAGAGGGTACCAGTTGTGATTTCTTTTCATTTATGGTGTACCCTAGGCATGTTAGAAGCCTTTTTACAAACGCCAGATGTTGAAGAAGAGTGTCCTTGTCCTCTGCTTGAATGAGACAACCGTTCAGATAAGGATAAATTTGTATGCTTCTAGGTCTGCAGAAAGGAATTACTGGTGCCAGGCACTTTGTAAAGACCCTGGGCGCAGTAGACAAGCCAAAGGGCAGTGCAGAGACTTGGTAATGCAAAAAACCAGCCTTGAAGCGGAGGTATCTTCTGCATGATCCCCTTATTGGGATATGCAGGTATGCCTCTTAAGTCTAGAGTTACTAACCAAGCATTCCTGCCTAGCATAGGTAGTAGCTGTTGTAAAGTCAGCATTTTGAATTTTGGAATGTCCAGGAACGTGTTCAGAAATTGATAAGTTCAGTATTGGACGCCATGAATTGTCTTTTCTGGGTACCAGGAAAAATCTTGAATAAAAACCTTGTCATTTTTCCTTTTCTGGTACCGGTTGAATAGCCCCCATATTCATGAGGGACATAACTTGTTTCTGGGCCTCTACCCACTGGTTTTGTGGCAGATCCGGCCATCCATTTGAAATTGGCAAAGTATGGAAATGAAATCTGTACCCCTGGGATACTATGTTTAATACCCACTTGTCCTGAGTAATTAACTGTCAGTTTTGAGCATGAAGTGCTAGTCCCCCCCCCCAAGGGGGCCGCCGAAAGATAACTGCTTGGATATGGTAGAGGAATGTCATTGAGACTGCTTACTGTAGGGTTGTGCTTTGTTTCCTCCAGATTTGGAGGTGGAGGCACCCCATTGCTTTGACCTGTAAGAACCCTGTGATTGACATCTGGAGCCTTTTGAGCACCTGGGTTTGCCCTGAGTGGCTCTGTTGGACACAGAAAAGGACCAATTTTTAGTAGGCCAGTGCCTACTAAACCTGGATGGCTGCACTTGCAAGAAATCTTTTACAGTTTGCATAGATTTAGCTTTGTCTTCCATTTTCTTTAAAACCTCTTCTGCCTTATAACCAGAGTATCAAGCTGCAAAGGGGCATCCAACAGTTTAGCTTTAACATGATCAGACAGATTTTGCTCCTTGAGCCAGGCATGCCTTCTAATCACAAATCCAGTAACAGCGGCCCTACAAGAGGCCTACAAGGAATCAAAACCACACTGCAAAGCATGTTTTCCAACCTGTTCTGCTGAATGCAATAAATCCTGTAACTCTATTTTCCACACAATCAGAAATCAACATAATTTTCTGTTTCAGTAAGCCTATAACATGCTGTTGATATTTAAGCATATGAAACTGGCAGTTTAAAGCCCCGATTGCCAAGGTTGCAGATGTATAAACCTTCTTACCCCATCTATCCAGCACCATGGAATCTCTATCAGAAGGGGTAGGATTTTTGGCTGTAGAAGCCTTAACACCCTTGGGACCCTGAGAAATGGTTTCAGGGTCAGCAGGAGGATTTTTGAAAAGAAATTTGTGGAAGTCAGGAACCCTGTAATATCTGTCTGGCTTACTAGGAGCCGGAGGCAGAGAATCAGGAGCCATGCTTGATTCCGAAAACACATCAACAATGTCTAATACAGGAGGTATTGCCAAAGGCCTATGCTGAGGAAGAAGAAGGAAATCCCTAAGCCTTTTTTATGATTCAGAGAAGTCCTGACTCTCCCAATGAAAATGTTTCCTTAAAGTATGCAGTTGCTCCAAAAGAGTAATCCTCAGGAGGAGATGCAGATGGGATGGATTCCTCTGCATCAGAATCCTCATAGGGTGGAAAGGCAAATTCCTGATCAGAAGAGGAATCAGAAGAAATGGAGACCTGATCTGAAGATTCATAATCAGTGCCTTGCCTACGCCTCTTAGCAGGGAGGGGTTGGGAACCCCTGATCAAGGTAATTAAATCCTCAGCCATTTTGATCATCTGTTTTTTAGGCATAGGGGCCTGAGCATGTGCCTCATGCATCGGTTTTTTAGACATAGAAGTTGTTTTTGACCTTGTTTTTGTTGCTGGCATCGGTTTAATATAAAAATGATGAGGCCTGAAAACACCATCAGAAGCCGGTGCCTGCTCAGCGGCTCCGGACCCGTCCAAGGGAGAGACATCCGCAGGTTCAATACTTCGCGAATCTCACGGCATACCGGACTCCGAATGGGTCTCGGTAGAGGCCTGCGACTCAAAAGTAGCGGCTATCAGGGGCTGCGAAAGCACCTCACTGAGTACTGGCGACTGGCTTAGGAGAAGCTTCGTCGTCGGTTCTGGACCACGACGGTCTGTCTCTGTCTTTTTCCTTGCGTTTTTTGTGAACTCCGGTAGTCGGATTGCTAACCGACGACATTTCAGGGTAGTTAAATCTTGAACCAGAATACTTAGAAGCAAAAATATACTGACGCTTAATAGTGCGTTGCTTAAATGTAGCACAAAAACTGACAGCAAGGCACATTGTGATCAGAACCTAGGCAAGGAATACAGTACAAATGAAATTTCTTATGAGGAATTTGCTTCCCACAAGTAATACAATTAACTTTTACTGACATCGGTAAGGAGCAAGAAAAGGTTTCCCCAACGGGGTACTTCGCTTTAGTTTGAAGACTTCGGTTCTGAAACTTAAATTTCACGAGTCGGCCTACCAGCACTTGCGAACTGCTTCTGCTTTGGGCACCGCGTGGCAAGAAAGACTGATTAAAATGGCATTGGCTACATGTTTTATACCCCTGATGTCATGGAAGAAGGGACAGCAACTGACACAGGACCCAAGACTTTGTTATTCAGGCCGGCTGAGGGCAACCTGCCAGCAGATTACCCAAATGTAATGACTGCAACAGTGAAACGCGAAGAACATAGTACAGTTGTGTACACTTACCATAAATGTAGATGTTCCAGTGTATTCACTGTTGCAGTCCGGGTTACCCACCCGCCATCCCCCATTCTATACCTTTTCCTTCCTTCACTATACTCAAAAGCCTTTGTGGTGTACTTGCTTTTAGTTGAAGGTAAATGTTATGTTTCTAAGGTGCATTTATACATTTACAGTTTATTTATATATTTTTGCTCCCCATTTGGGAGGTACTTGACATCTGGGGCAAGAAAAACTGATTAAAATGGCATCGGCTGCATGTTTTATACCCCTGATAACCTGACGTCATGGAAGAAGGGACAGCAACCAACGCAGGACCCAAGACTTTGTTAACCAGGCCGACTGAGGGCAACCTGCCAGCAGATAACCCAAATGTAATGACTGCAACAGTGAAACACGAAGAATATCTACTATATCATATTTATCCAGGTTATACAGATTAATTTACAAAACAGTAAAAACATGGACCACAATGAACATTTTTACATCAAACTAATTATCCTAGATCTCAGATACAGATAACCTAATGTTAATGGTTCAAAAAAATGCACTCTGCACAAGAAAGTTCAGCAAAGATCTTCATAACCCAACACAGAATACATTTAAAAAATAAAATCAAGATTACTGGTCTCAAACATGTCCTATGCAGCCTGACTGAAAAAACTCTGGCTGTACTCATTGGCATATCGCTTACTCAGAGGTGATCTCTGTCTGACTTACAAAGCCTTGTCCAACTCAGAATTGAAGGACATGCTCCACCTAAAGAAATCCAAGTCACTGGGAGCCACGCGCTCTAGTGAGCTAAACCTCACCACAACAATAAATAGAACATGCTGGAGGGATAGATTCCTGTCACAGAGACTCCTCATACTTTGGAACAAAATTCCAAATTACATCAGGCAGTGCCCCTCACTAACACTCTTCAAGAGAATGGGTAACAGAAAATACACCCCTGGGATCACTTCATTGGCTCTGCCTGACAGAGGATCAGTTAATTAATCAATGGGGCAGCAAAAGCCAACACACTGGTTAGGCTTATAGATGCCCTCCGGCCGATACCCTAGTAGCTACCTATGAACCTTCTCGCTCTGGACTACAATATCACAAACCGTTTTTCCAAACAAGGTGAAACCATCATAGGGGCATTCATGAAGAATGCCTTAAAATGCTCCAAAATAGCACAAAGCTGGAGCTAGCCATGCGTGTTTTCACAGCCCTAGATGCACCCCCTCAGTAGCATGTGATAGGAGCCTCATGGAAGTATTAGAGATGTAAGTGAGGGTGGCCTTTACGGACATGGATCCTGGAGCAGACTCAGCGACCTCTTTGACTAGGTCTCTCTGCAGCCTGATTACATGTGCCAAATAATTCAGCGCATGCAACGCAAAGGTGGCTGATGCATAGGTCTGCTTCCCAAAATGATCCATTCGCCTGAGACTCCCTGTCCAGAAGATGGACCGAAGAGCTCTCTTGGGTGAGCTCTTTTTTGTTGGCTACTGCCACCATTATGGCATTGACCGGGGATCCTTTGGACCAGTGCTGTCTATATGAAGGGGCACTGAGTATCTTATCCGCGTGCCAGTGGCTCAACCATATCCAGTTCCTTCCATGCCCTAGATGAAATTAGATCCACTAGGGAATCTGTGGGGGTGGACACCCAGGAGGGAGAGGGTCCTGTG
The DNA here is from genome assembly GCF_019279795.1 of Protopterus annectens. Classification (NCBI taxonomy): domain Eukaryota; kingdom Metazoa; phylum Chordata; order Ceratodontiformes; family Protopteridae; genus Protopterus; species Protopterus annectens. The sequence goes on along the minus strand of NC_056745.1, from coordinate 1,493,130,013 downwards.
GCAAATGCCTCCAGAAATACAGAATCATCAGGGTTGGGCTTTTGAGTAGATCACCACCACACTGCAAAAGGATCTCCATGATGTCTCCAAAGGAGATATCCTCCAGGGGTGATAGAGGGAACACTCCTCTTTCTCCAAGTAGGTATCATCTATGAGGGACTCCAGTAGGGAGGTCTAAGTGCCTCTTCTTACACATACGCTTCTGAGGGAGGTCCTGGGGGGAATTCTGGGGAGGACTCGGAAGCCTCAGAGAGTTCCTGTAGGGGATCCTCCTGTGGCGATGTGGCAACAGGCTGTCCCCTAAGGGGGTAGGATGACAGACTCCAGCCCAGGACGGACTCAGAGGATGGTCTTGAAGGAGTTGAGAGGATCCTCTCTACCACCTCGAAGGGCGAAGTCGAGCAGGTCGGAATGGCTGAGGATGGATCCTTTGCTCCCTGCATCGAGGGGGGAGCCAGAGCAGAGCCTCCCGGTGCAGACACTCCGAGAGGAAGGGATGACCCTGAAAACTTCAAAGTTGACACCAGCCCCTCAGATCCGAAGATGAGGCTACAGCTCTTGACAGTCAGTTGGTTCTGAGAACTTCGGAGCCGAACCACTCAGGGCAACGTTCGGCATCAAGGTACCAGGGACTATCAATGAATGACCCCTTGACACCAATGAACCTCAGACCCAATGCCTCTGAAACTGGAAGTTAGATCAGAGAAGGAGTAATAGGGAGAAAAGTGGACTGCATTCCCCTGGCCCAGGGGGATGGGACAGGCAAGACTCCCAACTGGATCTGGGCCTAAAGGAATTTCCGCATCATCCTGTCCACCTCAGATTCAGACAAGTTCTGTGAGGACCAGATGGAAGATGCTGCTGACCCGAGCCTGGAATGGCACCAGGAGGAAGTGAAGAGAGGAGACTGAGCCCAGGACACCTCCAGCAAAAAGTGAGGTAACCAAAGCTGAGGGGAGCTCCAGCTTGGATCTGGGCAGGACTTGGCCAAGGGTTGAACTGAGGAAGAGCAGTCTGGGGACGACTTCCTTGGCTGATCCCAGTCCTTGGACAGGGCCTTTTCTCCATCCCTGCACATCTTGGTGGGAGGTTGAGTCCCAGAAGCAGAGGCAGAAGAAGCAGAGGCCTCCATTGAAGGGGGAAGGAGGCTCTTCAGAATGAGTTTGTTCCTCCTGTCAATCAACAGGCAGGGGTAGAAGCCTGTGCAGATCGAGCAGGAGTCGTCTTTGTCAGACTCACCCAAACAGACCATGCACAGAGTGTGGCCATCAGACGGGGGAAGCTTATGGCCACACACTGTGCATTTCCTGAAGCCTGCCTTGGGGATATCAGCCATGGCAATCAGGAGAAAAAAAAACACAATACACTCACTCATACACACAAGAGAAGGAAAGAGAGAGAGCTTTTTTTTTTTAAACCAATGTCTGAGCATACAGAGAAAGGGTGAGGTAGAAAAGGTAAAGATAAGGTGAAGAGATGACAGAAGACCGAAAGAAACCCAAGAAAAATAACCCCTTACTACACACGGAACTTGGAGCTAAGGAACCACGCTGCTGTTCAAATGAGCAGCAAACAAGATCTGGGGAAGGAGGGAAACAGGTGCATTGTGGGTAGGGAAGGAGCTGGAGTGTTGATCAGATGCTGGAGTATGTGGCCAAGTAGGATCCATGCTGGATCCAAGTCCCTCAGGTTGAAGATCAAATGAAAGCAATAACTTCAGATTCCCAATTTCCTTTGCTCTAGTACATCACTTCTACAACTTGGAAATTTTTAACAAATAATTGGAACAATTCTCTGTTCTACAGCAGCAGAGAGATAAGAGAGAGACTTTGGAGTGATTAACTATCATTGTTCTGCATTTTCTTGCTGCCTTAACTAATTCCGCCTAAAACGCCAATTTTCTAGAGTTTGTGTGATTTAAAAAGCTTGTTTCAACTACATATTGTACTTATTTTACTGCCTGCACTTTAACAAAGCCGTTTTTGTGTTTAAATTACCTGTTTAACTGTTTGCGGTAGCATTGTCGCCTCATAATAAGATGCTGTCTGGTTCGACTCTCAGCTAGAGCGTCTTCTGTGTGGAGACATGCGTGAATGGGCGTACCTTCGTTGAAGGTTGTGCGTCAGACCTGGCAAGTCGGCATGTAGAAATCTACTGCCAATCATTAGCGGGACCGGAGTTCTGCTGTGGAGACCCCTAACCGGGAAAAGCCGAAAGACACAACACAACAACTGTTGTAGGCTACACACTCAAGTGTGATAGCCATTTCTGTGCATTTAAAGTATTTATTTTGATTGTATCTGCTTTATTTTCTGGGAAAAAAACAAAAAATATACTTGTTTTCCCACCTTTCTAAGCTAGTTTAGTCCAGTTTTCAGGTTAGTGCTGAATTCAGGGCTGTGTTACAAGTCTCTGTGTTTGCCCATACCTTACTTGAATAGAAGGAAGTTTCTCTATTCACTGTGAGAGAGGGAGCTTTGAGCAGCCTCTGTCCCTGGAGGAGTGGTTTCAGCCCAGAAATTAGTAGTTAATTGGCCATTTTGGGCTAATTTCTCTCTCTTTAATTTCCCTGCTATAAAACCCACATTTGCAAGGTTTTTGTGCAAGTATACAGCTCAGCAAGCTCCTACCTGGTGCCCTGCAGAGTTCTACAGTGGCAGACACAAAAGAGGCTTTAGAGTTATAATTTTTCTGCATTTTCTTGCTGCCTTTAGCCAATTCCGCCTAAAACGCAGATTTTCTAGAGTTTCTGTGATTTAAAAAGCTTGTTTCAGCTACATATTGTACTTATTTTACTGCCTCCACTTTAACAAAGTCGTTTTTGTGTTTAAATTACCTGTTTAACTGTTGTAGGCTACACACAAGTGTGATGGCCATTTCTGTGCATTTAAAGTTTTTTGATTGTATCTGCTTTAATTTCTGAAAAAAAACAAAAAATATACTTGTTTTCCCGCTTTTCTAAGCTAGTTTAGTCCAGTTTTCAGGTTAGTGCTGAATTCAGGGCTGTGTTACAAGTCTCTGTGTTTGCCCATAACTTACTTGGAGAGAAGGAAGTTTCTCTGATCACTGTGAGAGAGGGAGCTTTGAGCAGCCTATCTATCCCTGGAGGAGTGGTTTCAGCCCAGAAATTAGTAGTTTATTGGCCATTTTGGGCCAATTTCTATCACTTTCATTTCCCTGCTAATACCCGCATTTGCAAGGTTCTGCATGCCGGGCAGCACCGGTTAGCTAGGGTGTAACTATTCCCGGCTCCAGAAAGTCTACTCTTCAATTTTTCCCTTGGAACTGGACAAACTTTCAACTTAAGCACTCAAATCATTCACTTCTCATCCCGAGACTTGTCCAAAACTCATAGCAAGCACTAATAAATCTTAGCACTAGACCCCCTATACTGTAGAGAAGCACTCTATTCGACCTTACCAGCCAATCAATAAAACAGTTCACTGTACCTATCCAGGCATGTCCAAAGGGCAGTTTCAGGTGTACTCTCCAGTCCAACTGGTGAATCTGGGCATTTTGAGGCAATGTTAGAATTGCCTCATGTACACAGGCAACCCTCTCCTCCTTCCACCAAACACTAATACATGCGAGAGATGCAATTATACAGCCAAACTGGAGGCTAAGCTCTCTCAACCCAAGACTGGACCAGGCAGTCAAGAGGAGAAGGGAATTACCTGCATCACACCACCAGTCTCACATAGACCTATGAAACCAGCACTGGCAGAAAACACACATAAATATACAAAAACATACTCTGAGGCTCTAAATAAAAATCAGCAAAAGCAACAGAGACCTCCAAAGCAGACATCCAAGCAACCTCCACCCCCCCCCCCAACACAAACCATGAAACACATACTTCACAAAACCAGTGTGCCAAACCATCACAGCCCTTAAGGCAAAATAACATGCCCAACACACTAGTAAGAGGTGACCCTATAGTCAGGCACACTGACATCCCACTCACTAGGCTGAACAAGGAGAAAGTTACTGTTAGTTGCCTATCGGGTGCCAGGATCCGCCACATAACACAAGCACTCAGGTCACTCCAGAACAAGTATAAATATGACTCTGCCATTGTCCATGTTGGTGTGAATGACCTGAGCCGTACCTCCCTGGACTACATGAAGAGAGACATGGAGGAGCTCTCTGATCATGTAGCCCACACCGGTATGATCCTGACCCTGACTAGCATCCTGCCCTCACGAAGAATGATACCACAGTATAGAGAAAAAAATTATCAATTTCAACAATTGGCTAAGCTTCTGGTGTCATTCAAAGGGGATCCAGTGTCCATCAGCCTGGGATGACATGCTCGACAAGCCACGCTGCTTTGCTAGAGACGGCTTGCACCTGTCACCCTTAGGCTTTCGAATACTGGCCAAGGCTCTTGCCACCCCCATAGTGCCCTTTTTAGGCAAGGCTCAAAAGACAAACTCACCAACGTAAATAGCACAAGTAACAAAAAACTGAGGGTAATGCTACTCAATGCCAGAAGTCTAAACCTCAAAATGTGCGCACTCGAGGCACTCCTCAGTATGGGGAAAATCAATATATGCGCAGTAACAGAAACCTGGTTTAAGCTCCAGAGAGCACCCCAGCATTACCAGGCTACAACTCATACCATACATTTCGGCCACAGAACATGGACCAAAATACAAATGGCGTGAGAGTATCCATATTCATCAAGGATACCCACACCTCCAGGTTAGTGGCATAGCATGATGCTTCAGAGATCATCCACGTGCAACTAACATCGGGCAAAACTGCAATTCAAATTGTAGCTTGCTACAGGTCACCCACCATGTCCCAGGACCCCCACTCCACATTCCTGGAAACACTGGGAAACAAAGGTCCTACCAAACACCCTGATATTGGGTGATTTCAATTACCCAAACATTAACTGGGAGAACTACTCAAGTACGAACTCCCTTGCCCAACACTTCCTAGAATTTATAAACTCAAACACTCTGAATCAACTGGTCAACAACCCCACCAAAGGTGACAACATATTGGACCTGGTCATCACCAACATGGGCAACCGGTGTTCCACACCGGAGGTCAACCCCTTGCTGGTTAGATTTGACCACAAACTAATCACTCTGGATATCCACATTCCGCCACCACCCCCGGTCAAAGAAACCACCGTGAAAAAATTTTCAAAAGCAAACTTCACATTACTTAAGACTGAGAAGGGAAGTTTCAAAGCTCCCATGCTAAAGGATAACATTGTCCAAGCTACAAAATCCTTTACTAATGCACTCTACGGGCAACTACAAGAATGCATAGATCGTGCTATCCCAAACAAAACCAAGGCTCACTCCTCCAAGAAAAGGAAACCAGTCTGGTGGACCCCTGCCATAAACAAGCTATACAACAGAAGGAGGAAACTAGTACAGAAAAGACTAAAATCCCAAGAAGGGAAGACATCTCTGATCAGTATCAGCAAGAAACTACATTCCCTCATAAAATCATCCAAGGCTAGCTTCAAAAGAAAAATTGCCATGGACTCCAAAGATAACCACAAGGCATTCTTTAGCTATGTCAAGAATCTAAGTGGCAATTCTCAGATCTGCTCGGAGTTACTGCAGAATGGCACAAAATACACTGAACTGACTGATATAGCCAACATCCTGGCAGACAGGTTCAGTGCAAACTTCACCCCCCTCTCACCCCCAAAAGGGCCCATAACTACACCAGAAGAATGTAGTGCCCCTGAAATCACAGACACTCGGGTTAAAGCAGCCCTCTCCAAAGCCAAAAACACAGCATCAATGGGAGCGGACGGTGTCCCAGGCTGCGTCCTACATGAGCTCAAAGATGAACTAACCCCTCACCTAAACACACTGTTTAAACTCAGCCTCTCCACAGGCTACGTGCCCACAGAGAGGCGCACAACAATGGTTATCCCACTCCACAAAGGTGGAGCCACAACAGACCCCAGGAACTATTGCCCTAGAAGCCTGACTAGCTTGGTCTGCAAAGCTATGGAGCGCATCATCATGGATCTCATTAACAGAGACATTGGAAACCTCCAAACACTGGACCCTACCCAGTTTAGCTTAAAGGGCAGATCATGCCTCCTAAACCTGTTGGACTTCTTTGAGACAGTTACCAAGGCTATAGATGAGGGAGAGGTGGGTCCACACAGCCTACCTAGACCTCGCAAAGGCCTTCAACACCATTCCCCACTCAGGTATTATAGACAACTGAACATAAACCCCTACATCACAAGATGGGTTGCCAACTGGTTCATGGACAGAACCCACATGGTAAGAGTTGCAGGAGCCAGGTCTGACTCTAAACCGGTTACAAGTGGCATTCCCCAGGGCTCAGTCCTAGGACCCCTCCTGTTTGGCATATACTTCTCAGAGGTACAGGCAAGCACAGGAGGACTATGGCTGACCAAGTTTGCAGATGACTGCAAACTAGGGGCTATAATTGACTCTCCGGCTGACACAGACATCCTCCAAAAGGGTCTCACTGAGACAGATTCCTGGTGTCAAAGCCATGGCCTCAAGCTAAATGCCAAAAAGTGCATAGTCATCCCCTTTGGAAAATACAAAGTACCCACAAACTACCACATAGGTGGTAGCCCCCTAAATACGGAAGACGTAATAAGGGATCTGGGGACCCAAGTAGATATTAACCTCTCCTTTGATAATCACATTGCCAAAGTGGTTAGAAAATGCTTCTATGTGGCCCACCTAATCACAAAAGGGTTTGCATCCAGATCGAAAGAGGTCATTGGTCCCCTCTACGCATCACTCATCAGACCCATCATAGAGTACAATGCTCCATTTGGGATGTACCTTACAAGACACCTGCAACAACTGGAAAGATCACAGAAGTTCCTCACCAAGAGGATCACTGGCCTCAAGAAGATGCCCTATGCAGCTTGACTGAAGAAACTCCAGCTGTACTCGGTTGCATACCGCCTACTCAGGGATGATCTCTGCCTGACATACAAGGCCATGTCCAACCCAGAATTGATGGGACATGCTCCACCTAAAGAAAACCATATCCCCTTGAGCCACACGCTGCAGGGATCTAAACCTCACCACAACAATAAATAGGACGTGCTGGAGGGATAGTTTCTTGTCACAGAGACTTCTCATGCTCTGGAACAAGATTCCAATCTACATTAGGCAGAGCTCTTTGCTAACCCTCTTCAAGAGAAACCTTGATGAGTGGATGGGAAACAAAGTTTACCCCAGGGATCGCTTCAATGGCTCTGCTAGACAGAGATACAGGGAACTAATCTAAGTGGGTGGCGAAAGCAAACACATTCCAGCTAGGCTTTATAAATGCCTTCGGGCAGATAGCCTAGTACCTACCTATGAACCTTTTCGTCACCCCACACCCAAGGAGTTTCTGAATATGGTTACTGTAGTAGACCAAAAGAAAATTAGTACAATTAAGAACAAATACATGGCATACGGAGTATAAATATTGGACAAACATTATCCTTACTGCTTGACAAATATCAAAGAAAATTATTTTATTTTACTTTTATTAGGAATGGCAGTTAGATTGCCATGTTTAATTAAAGCACATGCACTTTCTGGACAGAAATAAGACACCTCTTATAACAGTAGTTTTGGACAGTAATTAGATTTTGTAGGTGTCGTATGTTTGTTAAATTTATATAGGCTTGCCCTTGTATATAAACTGAAGCTTCAATAAAATTTAAAAAACAGAGAATTCATGTCTTGCAACTATAAACAGTCATACAGCTAGAGTTATTTGATTATGTTTTGACTAAGTGATTAACCCACTTAGCAGTACCATTGTAAGATATTCCACACAGTATTTAAAAGTTACATAATTAGTCATTTATACTACACAGTTTACAGCTTCCTAATGTAGAATGGAACAGACTGCTGTTATGGAGGTATACACTACATGATCTACGTAAATGACAAAATGTTCTTTCTGAGAGGTCATTAATTAATTCTATATTTAATAGTGTGGTTCTATCATAAATTCACGTCTAGTAGTCAGTTACTAACATTTCAGTGAACAAGTGTACCCTTTTGATTCCATACAGCGGTGTTCATCTCTCTCAACTTGCAGACAGTGAAAACAGAAACAAAAAAGTCTTTGAAAAGTAGGAACATCCTGCCGAATATCAAGAGATCTAATTAGCATAAAATTAGAATACCTGGCACATAACTCTCGCTGCTTCCCGTGGAATGTGGGATATACTGCTCATGTTTAAAAACAAAGTGTGAAAAAAATTATGGAAAAATATAAGAACGTTATGAGAGTAAAATCTGTTCATCTTAATTAACTGTATTGCAAATGTTGAAGACACAAGGTAATTTAGTTCTGCTTCTGAAAAAATTAGACGCAAGATGTATGCCCTGTCATTAAATTACTGATGCCACTAGTGTGTTGGGCATGTATTGCGTTCTCTGTGTACTAGACAGCTTCAAAAATCACAGGTGATGAAGGGGAATTCAAAAAATTGTGTGAAGGGGTAAATCAAGCCTGAAAATAGGGACATACTTTCAAAAACAGGGACACTGTGTTAAAGGGTAAATAAGGCCTAAAATGGGAACGTTCCTCCAAAACAGGAAAATTAGAGAGAATTGGGGGGGCATTCCTTTTCATAACATAATATATGCTGGCAACATACCTCTCAACCATACCAAATTCCTCAGTATTTCCTCATTTTGAGGGCAAAATATTGGGGTGCCACAAATTCCCGAGTGGCTCCTTCAAATCCTGATTTTTTAAAAATAACTTTTAATTGCTGCTGAGGTTATCATGCATCACCTGCTGGATATCCTGCATCATCATTGTGCAGGGGGTATGCGCGATAACATCAGTGCCTAACTGCCAGTTGTTTATGGCGGCAGCCTCTCCACAGCATGAAGCAGCTGCCAGACATGCCGACCAGATAGGACTCATGCGACAACATAGACTGTTCAACTACATAGAAAACCGACAGACTCTTAAATAATATTTTTCTTTCATAAACGTTCTTATTTTACAAATTGCGTAAAGGTTTTCCACACAGCCGATGGGTCTTCCAACTGTTATGCTGATCAGAATTGTGATTCATGGAACAGAAGTCAAGTAACAGAAGTATCTTCATGGTTTACAAGAAAAATGGATTATTTACAGCAAGTCCAGGGAAACTGGTTTCTGCAGAAACTGAAATAGTCCTTTACAGTGGATAAGTAAATAATTATCCTGAAAAAGTGGAAGTGCTCCTCTAATATGTGCAGACCTTTGTTGTTTGATTTAGATCGTCTTGCATTGCTAATCTGCCACAAGGGTAAGATGAAACAGATTACGTTGTTTTTAAACTTTAAATATTTTTTTGCTTTGGATTTGAATGAAAGGATTAACTTCACTGAGAGTGTTACAGACGCTTGGGCCGTTATGTTTCTTGTACAATTTTAAGTAAACAAGTAACCTTTGCTTCCTTCTGTATGCCGTTCTTGTGTCTTTCAGTATGCCTAGATATTTGAGATTGCAAATGAGTTTGTCAGGCTTTGATGGTCGGTCTACCTAGCAAGTTTGCATTTTCCAG
>NC_056745.1:1493057203-1493119972 GCF_019279795.1 Protopterus annectens | reverse complement strand
ACCCTAGCATAAACAGGCTACTCAACAAAAAGAACAGACAAATCAGTGCAAAAAGACACTCACCAGTCTAAAGAAACAAATTACAGTCCTGGTCAAACCTAGCAAAACAAAATATGAGGCAAATATAGCCACCCAGGTGAAAGATAACTGTAAAGCTTTTTTTTAGTTATGTTCATAACCTCAGGGGAAATGCTCAACAACATGCCAGTTATTAATGAATGGCAACATTTACACCCAGCTTAAAACTACAGCAAACCTGCTGGCTGACAAGTTCACTTCAAACTTCTCTTCCCCATTAATTCTTACCACATCCAAAGAAATACCTGCAACCATCCCCCTACCAGTCATTATGAGGAAACAGGTCCTTACATTGCTCAGTAATGCCACAAACACAACCTCTATGGGTCCCACAACATTCCAGGATGCTTCTTAAACAGCTTAAAACAGAATCTATCAGGGCCATTAGAAATATTCTTTAAACACAGCCTCCGGATGGGCTTTGTCCCAGAAGAATGAGGACTGCAACAGTCATCCCTATGCACAAGGGGGGCCCATCAACTGACCCAGGGAACTACAGACAAATAAGCTGGCCAGTCTTCTCTGCAAGGCCATGGTGAGAATCATGGACCTGAAAATGATAGAGAAACTCCAAAAACTGGACCAGACATAATTTGGCTTTGTCAAAAGGAAGACTTGCCTGCTCGATCTGGTGGACTTCTTTCAGAACGTCATCGGGGCCACAGATGAGGGGTAAAATGGTACACACCACTTATCTAGACTTGACCAAATCTTTTGACATAATCCCCCACTCAGGGATCATACATAAATTTGCTGAGTTAGGCATAAACCCCTACATCGTCAGATGGATAGCCAGCTGGCTCACTGACAGGACATACAATGGATATAAAAAGTGTACACACTCTTTAAAATGCCAGGTTTTTGTGATATAAAAAAATGAGACCACAGTAAATAATTTCAAAACTTTTCCCACCTTTAATTTGACCTGTAACCTGTACAATTCAATTGAAAAACAAACCAATCTGTTAGGGAAAAAAATATAAAAAATAAAAAAACGTACAATAAGCTGGTTGCATAAGTGTGCACACCCTTAAACTAATACTTTGCTGAAGCACCTTTTGATTTAATTACAGCATTCAGTCTTCTTGGCTAGGAGTCAGCATGGCACATCTTGACTTGGCAATATTTGCCCAATTTTCCTTGCAAAAGTGCTCCAAATCTGTCAGATTGTGAGGGCATCTCTTGTGCACAAGTCCTCTTCAGGTCATCCCACAAATTTTCTATTGGATTTAGGTCTGGGTTCTGGCTGGGCCATTCCAAAACTTTAATTTTATTCTGGTGAAGCTATTCTTTTGTTGATTTGGATGTATGCTTGGGGTCATTGTTGTGTTGAAAGGTGAAATTCCTCTTCATCTTCAGCTTTCTAGCAGATGCCTGAAGGTTTTGGATCAAAAGTGACTGGTATTTGCAACTGTTCATAATTCCCTCCACCTTGACTAAAGCCCCAGTTCCAGCTGAAGAAAAACAACCCCAAAGTATGATACTGCCACCACCATGCTTCACCGTGGGGATGGTGTTCTTTTGATGATGCAAAGTGTTTTTGCGCCAAGTGTACCTTTTGGAATTGTGGTAAAAAAGTTCAACCTTGGTCTCATCATACCATAACACATTTTCCTACATGCTTTTGGGACACAATGTATTGTTTTGCAAAATTTAACCGGGCTTGGATGTTTTTGTGTGCAAGAAAAGGCTTCCGTCTTGCAACCCTACCCCACAGCCCAGACATATGGAGAACACGGGAGATTGTTGTCATATGTAGTACACAACCAGTACTTGCCAGAAATTCCTGCATCTCCTTCATTGTTGCTGTAGGTCTCTTGGCAGCCACCCTGACCAGTTTTCATCTTGTCTTTTCATCAATTTTGGAGGGATATCCAGTTCTCTGCAATGGCACTGTTGTCCCATATTTTCTCCACTTTTTTGATGACTGTCTTCACTGTGTTCCATGGTATATCCAATGCTGTAGACATTTTTTTGTATCCTTCTCCTGATGAGATCCCTTTGTGCTTTGTAAGCTCTCTGCAAACCATGGCTTTTGCTGTAGCAGGCAACTGAGTAAATGTCAAGAAAATCCTACTAGGACAGCTGAACTTTATTTGGGATTAATCAGTCTCTCTAATTGATGGCAGGTGTGTACCCAAGAAGACTGAATGCTGTAATTAAATCAAAAGGTGCTTCAACAAAGTATAAGTTTAAGGGTGTGCACACTTATGTAACTGGCTTATTGTATGTTTTTTTAAATATTTTTTCCCTAACAGATTTGTTTTTCAATTGAATTGTACAGGTTATAGGGCACATTAAAAGTGGAAAAAGTTTTGAAATGATTTATTGTGGTCTCATTTTTTTACATCACAAAAACCTGGTATTTTAACAGGGGTGTATACACTTTTTATATCCACTGTATGTTGTCCAGATAGGTAAATCCACTTCCAATAAGAAACCTGTTACTAGTGGTGTCCCACAGGTCTCAGTGCTGGGATCCCTCCTGTTTGGGGGCCTCTGGCTCACCAAGTTTGCTGACAACTGTATGCTGGGAGCAATCACTGAATTCCCATATGATGTTGATATCCTACAAAACAGGTCTAAAAATGACAAATGAGGACAAATGACTGGTGCCTAAACTATGGTCTGAGACTAAATGCTAAAAAATGCATAATCACATCCTTCTGTAAATCATAAATCTCTGCAAATTATAATATTGATAGCACATCCCTAAAAGTAGATTCAGTGGTGAGGGACCAAGGAACATAGAGAGATAGTAACCTAAACTTTGACCACCAGGTAGCTACAGTACTGAGGATATCCTTGTGTGTGGCTCAACTTATAAGTAAACACATGGCATCAAGATGAAAGGAAGTCATAGGGACATTGTACTTGGCCCTCATCTGCCACATACTCGAGTACAATGTTGCATTCTGAATGTACCTAACAAGGCGGTTACACCAACTGGAGTGGCCCAGAGGTTTTTCAATGAAAGAAATACAAAGCGTAAGTCACATGTCTTATGCAGTATGACTAAATGTCTGGTGTCATTCAAAGGGGATCCAGTGTCTGTCTGCCTGGGATGACATGCTTGACAAGCCACGCTGCTTCGCAAGGGATGGCTTGCACCTGTTACCCCTGGGATTCCGGATATTGGCTAAGGCTCTTGCCACCCCCATAGTGCCTTTTTTAGGCAAGGCTCAAATTCTAAACCTACCACCCTAGAAAACAAAAATGGGAAGAAATTGAGGGTAATGCTGCTCAATGCCAGAAGTCTAAATCTCAAAATGCACGCACTCGAGGCCCTTCTCAGTATGGAGAACATTGATGTCTGTGCTGTAACTGAAACCTGGTTCAAGGCTCCTGAGAGCACCCCGGCACTATTAGGTTTTACCTCATATCATGCATTCCGGCCCCAAAACCCGGACCACACCACAAAAGGAGGGGGTGTATCCATATTCATCAAGGATACCCACACCTTCAGGTTGGTGGCAACACACGAAGCTTCGGAAACCATCCAGGTGCAACTAACTATAGGCAAAACTGCTCTACAAATTGTAGCATGCTACAGGCCACCCTCTCAAACTCAGGAACCCCACACAGCCTTCCTGAAGACACTGGAGGATATAAATGTATCTCCAAACACCATCATATTGGGTGACTTCAACTACCCGAATATAGACTGGGAACATTACTCAAGCCCTAACTTTCTAGCCCAACGGTTCCTGGCATTCATAAATTCAAATGCCATGGAACAGCTAGTCACTGTTCCCACGAGAGGAGAAAATATACTAGATCTCATTACCACAAACATGGGGACAAAATGCTCCACACCGGAAGTATATCCCTCATTGGTGAGATCAGATCATAAACTAATCTCACTGGAAATCCACATCCCCCCACCCCAAACAAAAAGACCACAGTGAAGAACTTCTCTAAAGCAAACTTCACACTACTCAAGACTGGTGTGGTATCCTTCAAGGCCCCTGAGCCAGTGGAAACCACAACCCAAGGTGCGGAAGCCCTTACAAATGCCTTCTATGAACACCTCCAGGACTGCATGGATCAGGCAATCCCAAATAAAACCAAGACTCTTTCCACAAAGGGCAAACGTCCAGTCTGGTGGACCCCAGCCATTAACAAACTTTACAATAAGAGGAGAAAGCTATTACATGATAGAACAAAATCCATAAAAGGGAAGTCACCCCTGATCATTATTAGTAAAAAATGCAAGCACTCATAAAATCAACTAAGGCCAATTTTGAGAGAAAAATTGCCATGGATTCAAAGGACAATCATGGCCTTTTTCAGCTATGTTAGGAACCTGGGTGGAAACTCCCAGATATGCTCAGAATTAGTCCAAAATGATACAAAAATCACTGAACCCACAGACATTGCCAACATACTGGCAGACAGGTTCAGTGCAAACTTCACCCCTCTCCCCTAAAGGAGAGATAACTATCCCAGCGAGTGTAACCTCCCAGACATCTCAAATGCGCAGGTGAAAGCTGCTCTCTAAAGCTAAAAACACAGCATCAATGGGACCGGATGGTGTCCCCGGCTGTGTGCTACACGAGCTAAATGAGGAATTAAACCCGCACATAAGGCAGCTGTTTAATCTCAGCCTTACCACAGGATACGTGCCCAAGGAGTGGCGTACGGCAACTGTGGTCCCACTCCACAAAGGCGGTGCCTCTATGGACCCTGGTAATTACCGCCCCATAAGCTTAACAAGTCTAGTCTGCAAAGCTATGGAGAGGATCATAATGGAGTTCATAAACAAAGATATAGGTGACTTGCAGACATTGGACCTGACCCAGTTTGGCTTTGTCAAGGGAAGATCATGCCTTTTGAACTTGGTCGACTTCTTCGAAACAGTCACCAAGGCCATTGATGAGGGAAAGGCAGTCCATACAGCCTACCTTGACCTTGCAAAGGCTTCACACAATACCCCACTCGGTATTGTAGAAAAACTTACCAGCTTAAATGTAAACCCATATGTCACAAGATGGGTTGCAAACTGGCTTAAGGACAGAACCCACAGGGTTAGAGTTGCTGGCCCTATGTCAGACTCCAAGCCGGTCACAAGTGGTGTCCCACAGGGCTCGGTCCTTGGCCCCCTATTGTTTGGCATCTACTTCTCAGAAGTACAGGCCAACATGGGAGGACTTTGGCTGACAAAGTTTGCAGAAGACTGCAAACTGGGCCATAGTGGAAAGTGCATTGGACACGGATATCCTTCAGAAGGGACTCACGGAAACAGATAGCTGGTGCCAGAGCCATGGCCTGAAATTAAACGCCAAAAAATGTATAGTCATACCCTTCGGGAAAAACAAGGTAACCCCAAGCTACCATATAGGTGGCAATCCACTAAGCACAGAAGAGGTTATCAGGGACCTGGGGACCCAGGTTGACAGTGGCCTTTCTTTTGACACTCACGTTGCTAAAGTGGTTAGAAAGACCTTCTACATTGCCCACCTGATCATGAAGGGATTCACATCCAGATCTAGTGAGGTCATTGTTCCCCTGTACTTTTCACTTATCAGACCAATGATCGAGTACAATGCCCCATTCGGGATGTATCTTGCCCAACATCTGCAGCAATTGGAGAGACCCCAAAAGTTCCTCACCAAAAGGATAAAGGGACTCCAAAATCTGTTATATGCTGCCAGATTGAAGAAACTCCAGCTCTATTCAGTCGCATACCGTCTGCTCAGAGGTGACATGTGCCTGACATACAAGGCCATGTCCAACCCGGAATTAATGGACATGCTCCACCTCAAAAAATCCAAATCCACCAAAACCACTAGAGCAAGTGACTTAAACCTTAGCACGGATATAAATAGGACATGCTGGAGGGATAGATTTATCACTCAGAGACTCCCTATGCTGTGGAATAGAGTCCCGGTCCATGTGAGGCAGAGCACCTCGCTGGCTCTGTTCAAGAGAAATCTTGACCTGTGGATGGGAGATCGTAGGTTTACCCCGGGAATCATCTCTGTGTCACTGCTGGACAGAGGCACAACAAACTAATGGGCACAGTATTTTTTCATATAAGGGGTGGCGTAAGCCACAAAAATTTGGGCTAGGCTTATAAATGCCTTAGGGCAGATAGCCTAGTATAAACCTATGAACCTATGAACCTATAAATGCCCTATCCCTTTACTCTGTCTCACATCATTTACTGAGAGGTGACTTATGCCTGACCTACCAGGCATTCTCTGATCCAGCCCTGATGAAACTGTTGCACATTCACAAAAATAATTATACAAGGGTAACATGTTCCATTGACCTGAACCTTACTTCTGACTCCAACAGAACTTGCTGGAGAAACAGATTTGTATCCAAAAGGCTACCTCATCTATGGAATAAACTTCCCATTTTCACAAAAGAAAGCCTGCCCCTCACACTCTTCAAAAAGAATTTGGATGAATGGATGGGGAACCATAAATTCAATCCCAGGGTACTGCCCATGTCCCTTATGGGCAGAGGCAGTCTATGAAATGACTCAGGACTCCCAACACCTACAGACCCACTATCCCAATACTACCCCATCGTATATCTGGGGAATTAAGATATAATACTGCCATATCCTTGGTACTATTGGATTGCAAATGCTTTTGTGCTATTAGCCTAATAATCACCTTGAAGATGCATGCAGATCTGATTGTTCTGAATGTGATCGTTAAAAAGCTAGAAATGAAAGGTATGATGGAACTGTGACGATTGAATGGGTAGTGGGAAGTACACAGGAAAGGTGAGCTTCAAAGGCTTTGCCCCACCTCCCATGTAACTGTTTTAGGAGTTTCTAGGAACTGTCTGGCAGTTGTGTACTGCAACCTACACAAAGCCTGTATGAAAGTTAAAACAACTAAATTGGCTGCAAAGTTTGCCATATAGCTTTTGTAACTGGTTTGAAGATGGTGGTATTACAGAAAAGCCAAAAAATTTGTGACTGAAAAAGTACTTCAGAGTAAACTTCAGTTGCAGATATCACAGCCTGTTAGCAGACATGCTGACATTCTCACACACACACACACACACACACACAAAGTAAGTTTGGTTTTATATATATGTATGTATGCATACACACACACACACACACACACACACACACACACACACACACACACACACACACACCATATACCATTTATGGTTATATATAAAGATGCAGTGGTGCAGCGGTTAGCATTGTCGCCTCACAGCAAGAGGTACTCCCGTTCGATTCTCAGCTGCAGCGCCTTCTGTGTGGATTCTGCATGTCTCCCCGCAGTTGAGTTACATTTAAAGACATGCAGGTAGGTGCATGCGTGAATGGGTGTGCCTTCCTTGAAGGTTGGGCATTATGCTGGCAACTCGGCACCGTAAAAGTCCACTGACAATCATTAGCAGACCAGAGTTCCGCTGTGGTGATCCCTAACTGGGAAAAGCCGAAAAACTTTATTTTTATATATATATATATATATATATATATATATGTGTGTGTGTATGTGTGTGTGTGTGTGTGTGTGTGTGTGTAAATGTATGTTGCTTAACCCTAATTAAATGTAGACTTGATGTACTATCTATAGAGTTAATCTGCCCTCCCGTGTGTGCGTTCTAGCAGCCTACCACAGACCGTTCGCCCTCTCCCCCTCCTGTTATCACTACCCTAGAATATATTTAAACCTAAGACTGGTCCAGCTATCCCTGCTGTTTGCCACCTCCTTCTACCATTAGGTGGCAACATCTACCAATATAAATCCTAGATGTTTGTCTTTTCGGCAATATAAATCCTAAATATTCTTTATAATCCCAACAAGGTTTATTTTTTCACAAACGGTTATGAATTAATATCCTTAGACTGTATATATCTTCTCCCCCCTGCTAAACCACCCTCTGTAAAGGCAGCCTTCTTTTTCTGGCTGGAAATATTTAGCTCATACCTTCCAACTACAGCCTTTACAACCCTAAAACACAGTTAAGTAAAAACGCGGTGTTTAACACAATAGTTGCTTAGAGGCTTGCAAATGATAGACAGATATGCTGAAAAGACTTACCAGGAGGCGAAAACAAGCAGCCTAAACCACAGGAGCAGCACAGAGGAGCTGTGGATGCTCAGGACAGGATTTAAAACTGGCACAACAGTATGTGGGAGATATAAGTAAACTCCTGGAGGAAACTAGCTATGGGGGAGGGGATAGGTGGAGGAAAGGTGGTTGGACTAGAGGGGTAGAAGGTACTAGGGACTAAAGGGGTGGAAAGTTGGTAGAAAGAACAGCTCCAGGAGGGGGGAGGGCTTAATAGAGGTGAGTATGGCAGAAAAATTATCAGCAAAAAGCAGTTTAGATGGCCTTGTGCTGATGGCTATCACTCCAACGCAATGTTTGTAACTGTGTTGTATGGTTATTGTTGGCCTCGTGCTGTCGGCTTCATTTATCTGTGACCTACATGTGTTTGTGACCTCTGCAAGCTGCTTTTGGGATGAGTTGGGCTCTTTTCTACACTGACTAATGCTGCATTAATTTTGTATGGGTACAAGGGGCTTGATTGAACACTGCTGGCTTGTCACGACCAGAAACAGAGTGTAATGATGTCCTGTTAAAAAGACACCAACCAAAGTGCATCGCTGAATGCCTCTTAAGGTGGAATATCAATCCCCCTTCCAAGTCTTCCACTTAAAATCTGGTTTAGCAGCCATTTTTCTTTCCATTTCTAACTATAAGGGGTCCGCACAGCTTCTACATGGTTTTGTGGACCGTTTTGCCCAATATACTGTACTGTTTGTCTGCTTACTTTGTACTGTGTCATTTGCCCTTTGCTTAGGTTAATTACCGGCTTAGCAGCTGTAAGCTGCTCTTTGGGACGAGTGGGTCTCTCTCTATGTTGTCACCAGCTGCATTACTTTTGTCTGGGTATACAGGGCTCGACTGTTGCACTTTGCTGGCCTAGTCTGTTCTCTAGATGTCCTATTAAAAGGATGCCAATGAACATATATCATTGAAGACCTTTATTTCTCTTTCAAGGTGGATCAATAGTCCTACTACAGCCTTTAGCTTAATTACTGGCTTAGCAGCTATTTTTCTTTTCTGTTTATCTCTATAAGGGCACCACATGGCTTTTATATTGTTCTGAAAACTGTTCAGCCCAAGTTATTGCACAGCATGAACATATCGTAGTTTACTGTGTTAGTCTGTTGAGCACTATATATTGCACTGTTTAGAGATTTTATAGTATTACTTTATCATTTACCCCTTGCTTTCGGCTGCTTATATTTGGCTCTGCTGCTGTATAACCATGTCCTCTCAAATGGACTAGGGTCACTGATAGCATGATGAACTGCTGAATGAATGTTTTGTTCTATTTAATGGAGCCTATAGTGCCTAACTTCATAGTATAATGTCTGCATCTTTCCACTGTTAATCCCCCTAAACCTAATCTTCCTCTACATACTTGCTCTAGCCTCATCTAACCATAGCTTCTCTCTACTACAGTGCTTTGTTACACCCTCCTTTCTTCTCTAAACATCCCTTACCTTCTACCTTCCCCTCTACATCTGCAATATTAACTAATTCAGTGTTGTCTCCCTCTCCTCTACAGTAATCCATCCCGGGTGCTCCCTCCCTGCTTTAAACGCAAAAGGAATACCTCCAGCCATCACCTGAAGACACCCTGAATTGGCCAGCTTGCCTGGTACTTAGAAAACTACTACTGAGAATACCCCCACCCCACCCACAAGATTGTGTAAATGTATGTTGCTTAAGACTAATTAAATGTAGACTTGATGTACTATCTATAGAGTTAATCTGCCCTCCTGTGTGCGCGTTCTAGCAGCCTACTGCAGACCATTTGCCCTCGCCCCCTCCTGTTATCACTACCCTAGAATATATTTAAACCTAAGACTGGTCCAATTATCCCTGCTGTTTACCATTTCCTTCTACCATTAGGTGGCAGCATTTACGAATATAAATCCTAGATATTCTTTATAATCCCAACAAGGTTTATTTTTTCACAAACAGTTGGTTATGAGTTAATATCCTTGGACTGTAAATATCTTCTCCCCCCTACTAAACCACCCTCTGTAAAGACAGCCTTCTTTTTCTGGCTGGTAATATTTAGCTCACACCTTCCAACTACAACCTTTGAACTGCTCTTTGCTGATACATTTTTTTGTCATACTCACCTCTAGTGTTCTTTCCTGCTCTGTTCGCCCTACGGGCTCACTCTACTCCACTACCCTGCCCCCAATTCCCACCCGCCCCAGTACTCCTAGCTTTATTCCTATCTTACCCTATCCTCTCAGCCTAATTACCTAGTACCAGCTCCCCCCTCATTACTCCTCCCACCTATAGCCATCCTTCTTAAACTCCCCTACCCTACCTCCAATTCCCACCCACCCCAGTACTCCTAGCTTTATTCCCATCTCACCCCACACTCTCAGCCTACTAACTCAATACCAGCTCCCCCCTTCATTACTCCTTCCATCTAAAGCCATCCTTCTTAAACTCTGTAATCTGTACTCCACCCAATAATTATAGTCCCCTCCTCATTCCTTAAATCTCTAGAATACCTCCATCACTTTTTAAAACGTTTCTACTTCATAGCCTTCTCTATTTTCCTAACCACTCATACCACTCTCTCTTTGCTCCAACATGCTCTCCTCAAGTTATCACACCCTCCAGTTCCCTAGCCTCCTTTCTGGTTCCTACTTCCCTTATACTATGCTACTTCATATTCCACCTATGCTTTGTCCAATATCACCTACAAAGACAACTACCATACAAACCCACATTCCCCCTCACTCTTACTCCCATTTCCACTATCTCCTCTTCTCTCATTCAGCCCAACCCTCTGCACCTATTCCACCCTAAACTCTTCTCCAAAGTCAAGATACTGTCACCTGCTCCAATCTACAATCTACCAAAATTCATGCCTGGCAGACCAATATGGCTAAAGGATAACTCCTTCAACAACCTAGTCCAAGCTGGTGATATCCATCCTAACCCTGGTCCTACATCCTTTATTAACAACACTCAACCCTTACCCTCTTCCTCCTAACTCAACACCCTAAAGATTTTTACAATTAATGCACAAAGTCTAAATAACAAAGCACACCAATTTCAAGCTTGGTTAAGCCATAACCAACCAGATATCTTAGCCAACTCTGAAACCTGGCTTAAGCCCTTTATCTCCAACTCTGAGATTCTTCCCCCAGGATTTCATTGTCTCAAATGACCGACTAAATAAAAAAGGTTGAGGCACTGCCCTAGTCTACTCCAACCTTCTTACCTTAACTCCCCTCCAAATTCCAATTCCTCAATTCCAGAACACTGGACTAACTGCTGGAATTCTAAAACTAAATAAACATAAAAATATCTGCATCACTGCCCTATATATCTCACCTGGTAACAACATCTCTACACTCAAATATTCTCCTATGGGCCTCTGCTGAAATTAACTATGAAACTTATATCCTTGGTGATGTGAATATTGACTGGAATAAAATCAATTATCCCTCTCCCTCCCCTTATCCATTAACCTCTATAACTTCACTCAAATAATTCTCTCCATCACTCGACCTAACAAAATAAACTTTCCCGGATCCATTATAGATTGGATCCTAGTCTCAGATGCAAATAAAATAACCAATTCTGGCACAATTCCTGATACCTTTAGCAACCACCTCCCAGCCTTCATGCATCACTCTAGTTCCTCCCCACACCAGCATCAGTACATTCAAATTCGTAACCTCAATAGCTTCAACCCAACTACTTGCTCAAATACTTTCAAACAAATGAATTGGCAAATTCTAACCATCCTTCCTCTTGACAAGGCTATAGAATACTTCAACTCTGTCTTCCTTGATACTTTAAACTCACTAGCCCCACTAAGAAACAAAAGGATAAAAACTAAAACTGCTCCTTGGCTATCCAAAGAGACAAAACAGATTATGCACCACAGAGACAAACTATGGAAGCTTTACCAAAACAATAAACTGGCCAGTACCTTGATCCAATATAAACAGCTCCACAACCATGCAAAATGACTTATCACTAAAGACAAAAAATCCTTCTATATCAAACTTCAGTCCAATAACAATAAATACCCCCCAAAATTCTGGAACTCAGTAAACTCACTTCTCAATCCAGGCTTCAAGAATAATCCCTGTCCTGACCCAAGTAAATCTGATATCGAACTATGCTCTGAATTTAACTCATTTTTCACTGGCACTATTACTACCCTCACCAAGACATTTCCCAATAACCCAACTGCTCTACACTCTTCCCCCTTCTAATTCACTTCATCTGTTTTAATTCAAACCCATCTCCACTAACTTTATAAAAAAACTTTTGTCCAAACTTAAATCTTGCTCTAACGCTCCCGAAATATTCCCTCTTCCTTCCTTAAATGTGCTGCTGATGGCATTGCACTCCCAATCAGCATCATCAACTGATCCATAAAAGAATTGTACATCCCCAAACTCTGGCACTCAGCTTATATTCTTCCTCTTCATAAAGGAAGCAAAAATACCAGCATCTCAAACTTTCGCCCCATTGCTTTGCTCTCACCAATCTGCAAAATCCTAGAAAAATGCATCCACCTCCAACTTATGCCTTTCCTGACCCAAAACAATCTTCTCACTCCTACCCAGTATGGCTTCCATCCAGGCCATAGCACAATAACCGCTCTACTCTCTTTCCTAGAAACTGTCAATCAAGGCAGAGATTCAGGCCACTTAGTTTCTACTGATTTACTCGATCTGTCTAAAGCCTATGATACTGTTTCGCACAAGCACCTTCTCTGTCATCTCCCAAACCTTAATCTCTCACATAATGCTTTATTCCTGGTTCTCCAGCTATCAGACAGATCATAGGCAGTCAAATGGAAGAACTCCATCTCTTTCTTCCTTACTACCTACCCCCCAACTGGCGTACCACAGGGATCCATCCTTGGGCCAATACTTTTTAACATCTTCATCAATAACTTTCACACTGCTATTCCTGATGCTAAAATCATTCAATACACAGATTGAACTCAGTAAACTCACTTCTCAATCCAGGCTTCAAGAATAATCCCTGTCCTGACCTTAGTCTGCTCTGCCTCAAACCTCTCTGAATTGCTGACTAAAACCCAAACTGCTTTCTCAACAACTGAAAATTGCATGCGCCAAAAACACCTCTCTCTCAATGCACATAAATCAAAGATTCTATTCCCTCCCACAAAGACCCTCTCTACGATAAAAACAACTTCAAAGTCTATAGTCAAACCAACTCACCTACAGAAGTAGTCCCCTCTGCCAAACTACTTGGCTTTACTGTAGATGAACACCAAGTTTGATATTCATATTCAACAAAATATTAAGAAAACCCACCAAAAGCTAGGTATGCTGTATAGAAATAATCACTTTCTCCCCAACTCTACCAGGCAAATTCTGGCCTCGACTTATCTTCTTCCTTCCTTATTATACAGAGCCTCTCTCCTAACCAAACTGTCCTCCTCTATCACCTCTAAACTAGAAAACTGCTACAACAAAATCTCTAAATTTGCCTCTAAATCTAAAAATACCACCCATCACTGCCTAACCCTACAATCACTGAATTGGCTTGAACTCCCAAACTACCTAGACTATCTCCAACTCACTACTGCACATAGACTCATATTTCACCCAACAAAATGTCCCGCTCTAACATCCTTCCTCCTTATACACACAACAACAGAGCTCTCAGATCTGAAAATCAGAACTTAATTACTATCCATAAACCTAAACGTCCTGCTGGCCAACTTCTCCTATCTTTCTCACTAGGCAAAAAATGGAATTCCCTTCTCTCCACACTAAGAATCATACCAAACTCAGAAAACTTCAAAACCCAACTATTCAAACACCTGTCCACTAAATGGAAATGCACCTGTCTTCACCCAACCTAATCCAAGGGGGTTCTCACTCTGGTTCCCAAGCTCTACAACTCTCAGTTATTTTCCTATGAGCCTGTCTAAACTCTCAACAATTTCTATAGCTTCTCTGTAAACTCTCACCTTCTACAGCTACCCTCACACAGCCCAACCTTGTAAATATTGTAAATAGCATTCTACTGTTGATGTGTGTATGTCAAGCGTATTTACATTTTCTTAAAAGGTCTGTATGTAAACTGTTTCCACACCTAACCCATACCTGTTTACCTCAAATGAAACTGTGTGATCCCTACCTTTCAAGCTTAATGAATTTAATTATGCATTATATTGAATGCATTTATGAGTAACTATTCTACATAAGATCTTTAATATTAACTATCATTTGTATCTAAATTGTATAATGCATCTTGGAGCTTTTCTCCCTGGGCCTCCACTGAAAATGGGTCAATTTGGCCCTGTGGACTTCCCCGGTAATCAAACTCCAAATAAATAAATTAATAGATATACATACATATATATTTACATACACACATGTACATATGCACATACAGATACAGTAGTTAGCATTGCTGCCTCACACTGCTCGCCTCTCTAGATCACTTCCTAGATGGGATGACGTCTCTCTGGGTACTACGCATCCTCTCCATGTCCTCATGGGTTTTCATCAGCATCTCTTATTCCCTCCCACACCTCAAAATTGTGTCTTCGGTGAATTGTTATTCCTCCAAAATGCCTGGAGGTGTCTGCTTTATATGGTGCAACATGTATGTGAGACTGTGCATATGTGCATGTGTCTACACATTGGCATCTTGCATTGGGCTGGTGCCCCATTCACTGTTGTCTGTTGCCTTTCATAGAATGTTCTCCTGTGACTCTGAAGTGGACTGTACGGGAACGTGGACAAAGAATGAACACACACATTACATCCATGTACATGTCAAACACAAAACATGCACACACATTTAATCACATTTTTAAAATTGAAAAGCAGTGTTTAATACTTACGGAGTATTTTCAAAAAGACTCATAGCAGCACTACAGTTGTAGAAAGTGTAATTTGCTGATGTGACCATTATTGAATGTGACGGTGTTTGAAGGAAAAGCTCCACTGGAACCAATACATAATCTGAAAAGAAAAATTATAGGAGGTTATTCCTAATGTCTGCACAAGAGTGTGCATTCACAAGGTTATGAAACAATATGGCAGCAACAAATTCTAGGACAGTATTTCAAATCTTGTAAAAACTGTTCTGCTGAAAGGATCTTTTAAATAATATCATAATTAATACATTAGAAGGAAGACATAGGAGAAGGAAAGCATACACATGGCTACACTAAATAATCAGATACAGCTTTTCAGACCGAAACTTACATTTAACATGCAATTTAAGAACATTAACACATTTTCTTATACTGCTGCCAAAATCAACTCTTATTACCTAAAATCTTTCCAAACAGGAGTTAAATATTTATGTCACAAATCATTAAAATTAATGCTATCAGAAATATCCCTAAAACTACTTGATAGTTTAAATCCTATGATGACATCTGATTTTTTCATTTTACATTTAGAAATCTCCATAAAGACATAACAAATTTACAGTACAATAACCTAGGCACACAGAATCAGTACATAAATATTCCTTACATTTACCTTCATACAGGGAATAACAGGATGCCATCTTGAGGGGGGGACATCCTATGTACCCAGGAGATGAGGTGGAAGGGCAG
Source organism: Protopterus annectens (assembly GCF_019279795.1). NCBI lineage: Eukaryota > Metazoa > Chordata > Ceratodontiformes > Protopteridae > Protopterus > Protopterus annectens. Next base: position 1,493,104,288 of record NC_056745.1, on the reverse strand, counting down.
TGCAGCAAAGCCACTTGGCTTGGGATGCAGAGTCTACTACTTAGGTGGAGGGCAGGATAGAAATGGGGTGGGAATTGTGGTGAGACAGAGGCTTCAGAAGGCAGTGAGGGATATCATCAGAATTAGTAACAGACTCATGGCAGTCGGACTCCAGTGTAATGCTAGGGCAGTATTCATAATATATAATCTTGGCCTGCCCCACAGCAGGGTTGTGATAGTGAGGAAAAGAGTGTAGTCAGACAGCAGTTGCAGGACCTACTAGATAAAGTAGGACAACATGAATTGATGTTGATAATAGGGGACTTGAATGCACATGTCGGGACAGACAGAACAGAATATGAGGACCGCCTGGTCAACATGGGTGGGGCAACAGGAATAAAGGAGAAGCCATTCAAGACTTCTGTCTGGAAAATGGCTTGATAGTAGTCAACACATAGTTCAGAAACAGAGACAGTCACAACATCACATACAAGAGTAGTCAACATGCAACTCAGACTTCCTCCTAGTATGGAAAAGACACTGGGGCAGAATCCATGACTGCAAAGTCATCCCTAGAGAAACAGCTGGCCCACAGCATAAACCACTAGGTTGCCACAATCAGCTGCAAGCAGTCATCAGTGAAGGTTTTAAGGTCAACAAAGACCAGGCTGAAGACCTGGAAATTAACTGGAGAGAAAGTAAAAAAGTTCAAGGAATTACTCAAGACTCTAGCACCCCAAGAAGAGGGGGAAATAGGTAGAGTTGAAGAAGAATGGCCAAAACAGCATGTATGTGACCAGCCAGGTATGGAAATAAGGTACATAAGGAAAGCTGGTGGTGGAATGCAGAAGTCCAGGAAGTCATCAAAAGAAAGGAGTGCAGGAAGAAGTGGGAGACAGAAAAGACTGACCAGTCTAGGAAGGACTACTGGAAAGTGACTCAGTAAGTGGCACAAAGAAACTTTATCAGTCTGCAAGGCACAGACAGAAAGATAAAGAGGACAGTCATACACCCTTCATAAGGGATGCCAGAAACAACCTGGTCACCAGTCCACAGGACATCAAAGGCAGATGGAAGAAGTATTTACAACAGCTTCTGAAGAAAGAAAACCCCACAGAAGCTGTATTGCCCCAGAAACAGCTTACAATGAGAGAAGAGAAGGAGGAGCCCACCCATTGAAGTAACAGCAGCACTAAGGAAGATGAAGTTAGGGAAAGCAGCAGGCTCAGATGAGGTCACACCAGATATGATAAAGATTCTGGGTGAGATGGGGGAGAAATGGCTCCTGAGGGTACTAATCACAGTGTGGAAAGAAAGGCGTATCCCAGATGACTGGAAAATAAGCATACATGTGCCAGTGTACAAGAATAAGAAGTTATGTACTCACCATAACGTTCCATCTGAGTAGGTGACTTCATTCGTCTGCAACCTTAGGGGTCTTGGATCCGACTTCGGATTCGAGCCGGCAACTTATTTTACAGCTTATGGATCTGAGCTCCTAGCTCCTCCCCTTACCCATAATCCCCTGCCAACCCTGATTGACCTCAGATCAAGTTTGCTCTTTTCGAACCAAAGTGTCCCAAAAGGGACCAAGAAAGGACATACAAGAATTGACTTCTGAAGGCCAGGGGGAAGGAGGGGGGGATGGTTGCAGACAAATGAAGTCACCTACTCAGATGGAACATTATGGTGAGTACATAACTTCTTAATCTGAAGTAGGGACTTCATTTGTCAGCAACCTTAGAGACAGAGTCCCCAGCTACCTGAATCTTGGGCGGCCATCATGGAAGGATGTTCCAGAGCACTGCGTAGCCAAAGGATGCTCTCATTCTGGAAATAACGTCCAGCTTATAATGGTTGATAAAGGTATGAGATGAGGCCCAAGTGGCTGCAGAGCAAATATCATCCAAAGATACTCTAGATCTAAAGGCAGCAGAAGTAGATATGGAGTGAGTAGAATGCGCCCGTACTCCCTGAGGTGCGGGCCTCCCCGAAGTTTCATAGGTCAGAAGAATACACTGTGAAATCCATCGTGATAAGATGACCTTAGAAATAGCTTTACCCAGATTGAATTTGGCAAAGGAAATTAACAACTGATCTGATTGTCTGTAACCAGCAGTCCTATGAATGTAGAAGCGCAGTTGTCTGTGCACGTCTAAGGAATGCAGCTTGTATTCTCCTTTATTCTGGTACTTAGGGAAGAAAACTGGCAGGTTAATGGACTGATTGATATTGGTTTCTGAGGTCACCTGAGGAAGAAAGGAAGGATTGGTGCTGAGGTACACTCTATCCTGATGAAAAATCAAGTAGGGAGGTTTGGCACAAAGGGCCTGAAGTTCGGAAACTCTCTTCGCTGAAGTGATGGCGACAAGGAACGCCGTTTTCCAGAAGAGATATTTAAGTTTGGCCGAGGCAGCTGGTTCAAAGGGAGGAGCAGTCAAGGCTTGAAGGACTAATGATAGATCCCAAGGGGGTACCGCTTCCTTGACAGGAGGCCTGAGCAAGAAGGTACACTTGAGGAAAGTTTTACATAATTTCGCAGTCATCAAGGGACCTGACTCGTGTCCTACATGGTAATGAGAGATGGCTGCTAATTGAACCTTGACCATAGAACAGCTAGCTCCCCATTGAAAAAGTCCGGTGAGGAAATCCAATACAGACGCCAACGAAGCCATGAAGGAATCTGTGTTATGGTGTTCCGCCCAGATGGAGAAACGCTTCCATTTACAGTGATAGACTTTCCTAGTGGAGGGCTTATGTGCTGCCACCAAGATGGCTTTAACTGGTGAGGGGATGCCAGGAGTCCTGACTAAGAGTGGAACTGGAGCAGCCAAGCCATCAGCTTCAGGTTGTCCAGATTCGGGGTCAGTAGGCCTGAGGGATGGGATATTCGATCCAGAATGGGATCCAGAATCCAGGGAGGATTCACCAGATGAGACACAGGTAAGAGAACCAAGTTTGACGAGGCCAGAATGGGGCAATGAGGATCATTCTGCTCCCCAACCGAGAGGCTTTCTGTATTAGTTTCAGCATCAGGGGTAGAGGAGGATAGGCATAAAGTAGACCGGGATGCCAAGCATGCACTAGAGCATCTCTTGGGGCTTCCCCGAGGGGGGGAATCAGAGCGAAGAAGCTGGAGCATTTTGTGTTGGAGGGATTGGCAAAAAGATCACAGCAGGGTTGCCATCATGTGGCAAAAATCCGCTTTGCTACCTGGGAATTGAGAGACCACTCGTAAGTGGAAAGAATAGTGTGGCTGAGCTTGTCCACCAGAATGTTGGACCGTCCCGGAATGTGCGTTGCGATAAGGAAGCGGTTGGTGGAGATCGCCCATTCCCACACCCTCATGGCCTCTCGACAGACAGGGTAGGACCTGGTTCCCCCCTGTTTGTTGATGTACCAGACAACAGACATGTTGTCCGTCTGTATCGCAATAGTTCCTACGAGGAGAAGGTTCTGAAGTGCTTGCAATGCCAACAGCACCGCCCTCATCTCCAGAACATTGATATGCAAGGAGGTCTCTGTGTCGTTCCACGTGCCTTGGACCGTTCTGCCTGAGCAATGCCCCCCCCCACCCGAGGCGAGAGGTGTCCGTGGTCACCGTGGCGAGGGGAGGGGGCGTGCAGAAGGGTCGTCCCGTATGAAGGTCCGGGGACTGGAGCCACCATAAGAGGGCCCTCCTGCAAGCCCTGCTGAGTGAGATAGGATGGCTGAGGGGGAGAAACTGAAAAGACCATTGGACTAAAAGGGTCCACTGTAGCACCCTCATATTCAGACGAGTGTATAGAAGAAGAATTATTGCTGCTGCCATGGAGCCTAGAGCCCTCAGGACCAATTCTGCCGGTGGGGTTTTTAATTGGAGGATGACCCGCACATGAAGCCTCAGGTTTTGAAGTCGCTCCGAAGTGAGGAATGCTCGCAGACTTCTAGTATCTATTTTGGCTCCTATGAAATCTATGACTTGTGTTGGAGCAAGGGAGGATTTGTCCAGGTTGATCGTGATGCCTAGATGGGGAGCTAGCCAGAGAAAGTGATTTCTGGCTGCGCAGAGTAGATGCCTTGTTGGGGTGGACAGGAGCCAGTCGTCCAGGTACAGAAAGACTTGCATTCCCTGGAGTCTCAGGTGGACCGCTATCACTGCTAACACTTTGGTAAACACCCTGGGGGCTGTGGTTAGACCAAAGGGAAGGACCATGAACTGATAGTGACTGGCTCCCAGCTGGAAGCGGAGAAACCTCCTGGATCGTCTGTCCATTAAAATGTGGTAGTACGCATCCTTGAGGTCTAGTGAGCACATCCAGTCGCTCTCCCGCAAGAGGGGGAGAATGGATTGAAGGGTCACCATCCAGAATTTTTCTTTGGTTACTGACAGGTTCAAGAGTGAAAGGTAGAGAATCAGTCTCAAGTCCCCCATCTTTTTTGGCACCAGAAAGAACCTGGAGTAAAACGCTAATCCGAGTTGATCTGGGGGGACGGGCTGGATGGCTCTTCTTTCTAGCAGCTGCTGGATTTCTGCAGCTGCCACCTCCCTCTATCGGGTGGTACATCGGGGAGGTTTTTGAGTTTGGGGAGATGGTGCAGTGAAATTTTGTAACCTCTGGATATGATGCGAAGCACCCAGTGATCTGACATAATGGACTCCCAAGCCGCCAGGTGCTTCGAGAAGCGCCCCCCAACTGCCTCCTGAGTGGAGCAGTCAGGCAACTCCTCAGGGCTGCTGCGTGGTCTGATCAGAGAAGGTTTCTCTGTACCCAAAATTTCTCGGGGCCCCTCTGCCTCTAGGGCGGCATCCTCCCTGTCCTCCTCTGCCACGGAAGGACTGGTTGCCTGGAGCAGGATGGGAATGTTGCAATTTCCGGAACCACATCTTCTGTCCCTTTTGGTTCTTGGAGAAGGGCGTCTGGGAGCAGAGAAGCAGATTCCAACGGCAGACGTCTTCCCGTCCTTTTCGCTCTGGACAAGTGTCTCGCGAACGGTTGTACCAAACAAGGCAGAACCATCAAAGGTGGCATTCGCAAAGGACGCCCTGAAGGGCTCCGCGAAGTCGCAATGTTGGAGCCAGGCCTGACGTCTCATGACTAGACCCACTCCGCTGGCTCTAGCGGCTCCCTCTGTGGCGTGGGACAAAAGCCGCATAGAGGTATTTGAAACAGATCTTAGAGTGGCCATACGAGTGGAGTACAACTGCTTGTCCTCCGCTGACATCGACTCTGGGGGGGAAGCAGCATATTCTTTGATAAGATCTCACTGCATCCTGATGACATGTGCCATGTAGTTCAGGGACCTTACAGAGAAGGTCGCTGAACTAAATACCCGCTTCCTGAGGCGATCCATCGAGCGGGACTCCTTGCTCGATAGATGGACTGAGGGGCTCTCCTGAGCTAATTCCCTCTTTGTGGCTGCCGCCATCAACATGGCATCTACGGGGGGACCCTTGCTCCAATGGGACCGGTCTGCAGGGGGACTCAAAATCCTATCTGGGCATTTGGGTACTGGCTCCACAGTGTCCGGCTCCTCCCACGCCCTGGTGGTGATAAGGTCCCCTAGGGGGTTGGCCGGAGGGGACACCCAAGAGGTAGACGGGCCTGCTTCGAATGTCTCCAGGAACACAGACTCGGAGTAAGCCTTGGGAGCAGACCACCCCCCCCATGATTCAGAGCATTTCCATGATGTCTACAAAGGAGACATCCTCGGGGGGGTAACCTTGGGGAGCCTTTCCCTTCATCCAAGTCAGTGTCCTCTATTAAGGACTTGGGGGAGTCCACGTGTCTCCTCTTACACTTATGTTTGCGAGGCACTTCCTCGGGGGGACTGTCTGAGGAGGTCTCACCAGCAATATCCTGTTCCAGTGGAACAACCTGGGACATTGAAGCAGGCTGTCCCTGTGGCCGGGTGATGGAAGCCTGTCCCAGCAGAGAGGGAGTGCAGGGTACAGCCGATGCAAGGACCATCCGGATGCTCTCAACAGAGCCCTCTCCACTACATCAAAGGCCAAGAGGGAGCCTCTCTCCCTGGAATCCGAAAGCCGGCTCCCACTCGGATCTGATGAAGGGATCGGAACCGGCGCCAAGGCCACCAGATCCGAAGGACCCGTGTTCTCCGACCTGGACGGAGCCGAAGGCACACTGAATCCCTCGGATCCGAAGCTCGGCCCACGGCTCCAAGAGGTTGGATCCGACAGACCCAACAGACTCGAGGGCAGGATCGGATCCGAAGTACCCAGTACTGTCGTTGCCGACCCACCCCCGGCTCCAACGCTGCCCTGCTCCGAGCACTCCAAACCTGGGAAGCCGGTCGGAGAAGGAGCTATCGGGGCAAAAAAAGGTGTTGAGCTCTCCCCCGAAGGGGGGGAGGCAGGAGCACTCCCATCTGCAGTTGGGCCTGGATGAACCTTCTCATCATCCGGTCCAAGTCTGCATCAGAAAGACTATAAGTAGATCTCGACAAGGCCACCAAGGCGGGCCGGGAATGCCGCCTCGATGACCTCGACGGAGATCGGGTCTGCTCCTCCTTGGGTCCCTGGGAAAAGCAAGGGGATCGGATCAGAGGAAGAGGGGACCTGGAAGCCATGGAGGGAGAAGCCCGCTTAGCTGGGGGGGCCGAAGCGGAGGCCTCGGCCCGCCGCTTGTGGTGCTTCTCCCTCCTTTTCTCCCTCCTGGCCTCCCTTTCCTCCGGCATCTTAATGGGAGTTTGAGTCCCGGCCGGGAGAAGGGGGGCAGGAGTGGCTACCACCAAGGGCTGAGGAGGAGCCATGGGAGTACCGGAGGCCGAAGCTGGGTCCGGGGGCAAAAGTCCCGCCAGAACCAACTTCGACCTCCGCTCTTTCAGTGCCCTGGGGTTGAACGCTGCACAGATGGAACACCCTGAGGACAGGTGTTCAACCCCAAGGCACCGAACACACCGAGTGTGGCCATCCGCTGGTGAAAGCTTATGGCCACACTCGGTGCACTTAGAAAAAAATGGGCTTTGGGGCCTCCGACATTTTTCAAAGAAAAAAATAACTACACAAACACACCAGGCCCCAAAAACACAAGCAACGCACACACACTCTACGAACCAGCAAGGGGAGGAAATACACTAAAAAGAATTAAAATAACAAAAGGGGATCCTAAACACACACACACACTATTAAAGAAAAACAAAGATTTTCTGTCTTAAGTTTTTTTTTCAAAACTTATCTGAAAGTTGCCAGGAGCTCTGAAATCCAGCTGTCTCTTCAAGAGCGGCAAACTAGATCAGAGGTCAATCAGGGTTGGCAGAGGATTATGGGTAAGGGGAGGAGCTAGGAGCTCGGATCCATAAGCTGCAAAATAAGCTGCCGGCTGGGATCCGAAGTCGGATCCAAGACCCCTAAGGTTGCTGACAAATGAAGTCCCTACTTCAGATCAGAGGGAACATCCGCAACTGTGGGCAGTACAGGCATCAAACTCCTATCACATTGCATGCAAATTCTGGAGATGGTGATTGATAAACAGACACGCAGAGTAGTAGAATGTAAGATGGGAGGATGAGCAGTTTGGATTCAGATCAGGATGCAGCACAACTGACTTGATGTTTTTATTGAGACAGATACTTGAGAAAAAGCTAGAGATGAGGAGAGTCTCCAAATGGGCATTCCTAGACTTGGAGAAAGCATATGAAAAGGTCCCACGAAAGCTGATCTGGGAAGTACTGTGGTAGTTTGAAGTACCAGAAACATTGGTCTAGAATTAGTGCAGGCTATGTTCAAGGACCCAATAACTCAAGTACAAACAGTGTTCGGCCTCAAAGAGGGGTTCCCAGTGAGTGTGTGTGTACATCAGGGTTCAGCTCTGAGCCCACTGCTGTTCACTGGTGATGGACTACATTAGCAAACAGGTTGGAGGGGACGGATCAACAAAGCTGCTGTATGCAGATGATGTGCCAGTACAGGCAGACTCTGAGCTAGAACTTCAGCAAAGGATAGGAGAATGGAATGCAAACCTGAAGGCACATGAGATGAAACCAAGCACAGATAAGACAGTGGTAATGGCAGCAAACTGGGGAAATCAGAGGAAGCTGAGAATAGCGATAGAAGGGAAGATGGTGGAACAGGTACACAGCTTCAGTTATTTGGGAGGGGTGGTTGAGGAGAAGGGTAGTATGAATGAAGAGGTCAAAGCTAGTATCAGAGGGGCTGCAGCCAACTGGCATAGAGTATCAGGTGTAGTCTATGACAGAAGAATGCCAAAGAAGCTGAAAAGTAAGGTGTAGAAGACAGTGGTGTGACCAGTACTACTGTATGGTACAGAAACCTAGGCAGTAAAGGCAGAACAGCTGAAGAAGCTAGAGGTGATGGAAATGAAGTGCCTGAGAAAGATGATAGCCTGCACACTGTGGGATAAACAAAGAAATGAGGACATAAGAGCAGAAGCTAAAGTAGCTCCAACTGCAGAAAAGATCAGAGAGAACAGATTACGGTGGTATGGGCACATGTGTAGAAAAGCAGAAGACAATCTGATGACTAAGATCTGGGACAGACAGGAAGAAGGTAAGAGGAAGTGAGGGCGTCCAGCAAAGAGGTATATGGATTGTGTGAAAGAAGATCTGCGACAGTCAGGCATGAGTGTTGAAGAAGGCAGGAGTGTGGCACTGAATCGAGAGAGTTGGCAACACTTAACATGATACCCCAACCCCTGTAGAAAAAAGGGGGCGGATGATGATCTTGGGGGGGGGTTACATAAGCAACAGAAAGTTTCAAAATTGAACCTAGCTTTGAAAAAAATAGCTCTATAAGTTAGGCTAAATTTCATTTACATCACAATATAACTAATAAGAGTGACACCAATTTACAGTAAACTTTATACTCACCAACATTTTACATTTGCCTTTGATTATTTACTGCATAATGTAAAACAAAGACTATTCAAGTTCCAAATGTTCTACTTATTTTTCTGAGACATCACATTTTATAGGAACAGGATGTACAGCCTAACAGCAAACATTTTTAAGGCAAACATCATGGATTATTAACAGTGGATCACTCGTGAAGTTTACTATTCTCATTAGCATAAAGGAAGACGGCAGAGGGCAGCAAATGCCTTGCCAATTATTAAGACTGTTTTTGTTGCCTATCACAGGTTGAAGATGATCCAAAAGTCATTCCGGTTTAGTAAAGTCAGGAATTCTGAAAACTTCTAAATCACATCTGCTAACATTTCAGACACACTTGACACCTTTAACAAACATTTGATAAAGGTAGATACATTTTCTTTTGGAAATTAGTCAGACTTTGCTCTCAATGGGAAGTCCGTAAAATTCTAACATTTTCATTAATATCCAAGTTATGTAAGCTTGGGAATTAGTGTAAACTGTAGCACTGTCTGCAAATGCTGTGATTTTTAATTGAACAGTACAGAATTTTGGAAACTGAAAAGCAGAATTCTGAAAAAAGGCTGCATACACAAATTGAACAAATGTGGTAAAGGGACAAACCTTGCCTTGTACCATTCTAATGAAAATTATATCAAAAGCCATTGTGTTTATTTAAAGAATCACAGAAAAGTAAAATACTTACTTACACTGATTAACATTAATAAATTCAGCAAGTAACAAATGTTTTGATTTAAAAAATAAATTGAAAATCAAAAAAATAAAACCACTTTGACATCTTCACTGAGAAAATATTATGACTGATCGATGCTTTACAATGTAACAGATCTAAAGCTATACATCCAGCCTGAAATGTGGCTATACTATAAATTATGCCAGTTTTGTCTGTACCAAATTAGTATAATATACACATTTTTATGTCATCACAAGCCACAGTCTACTGCCACCAAATGATGTAGGTTTGCAATCAATATTAACTTCACCTGATTTACCTAGAGCTAAAATATTTTATTTTGAATATATTGAAATACCACCAATAGATTTATTTTTAACAATTCGCTATGTTAATTTATAAGACAATTCTATTTATTATGGCTGGAACTTGGATACCTTTAAACTGATTTCCATTTCTTGAAAGAATGAATGGAAGTTTTACAGAATCAACAAACTGTTGACAAACTGCTGGAAATTTCAGAATATTGAAAATGTCAGTTTCTGTGGGATCGATATCTTAATTACTTGACACAAAGTCCACTCATTAATTCTAAACAGCGAAGTTAGGAAGTTGACAATTAGGTCACTGGAAGATGAGTGTGCTCCCCCCATACTGGTCAAAGTAGCTTAAGGAAGATTCCAACAAGGATACTGTATTCATTATATTATATTCATTATATTCATTATATACAACTGGGACCCTCCCGAATGATCTCAGTGACCACCAAACAAATTGACCAACATAAATCCCCCTTTATATAGACTTGTTAGAAATAAGAAGAAATTTGTACCAGCACTATTCCTAACTGAACTTAGATCCTGTAACTGGTCCAAGCTAAAAACCCTACCCCTTGAAGATTACTGACACATTCCTCAACATTCTTGACTCTCAACTAGTGAAACCAAATCTAAAATCAAACTAAGCACCTCTAGATCGCATTAAATTCCAGGAACTTAGAAATTCAACAAAAGACTCCACCCTAGATAAAAGAACTACTTCTGTCACCTTCAAGAGAAACACCAGAACAATCCAAAGAAGTTTTGGGCAGGCTTAAACACCCTCCTCCACCCAGGCCCAGAAACACTTATTGGAAAAACCCAGTAGAGATTGCGAATACTTTTAACTCCTTTTCACTGAGACCATTCAGACCCTGGCTAATCAACTTCCACATCCTTCCTCCCCGACCAAGGTTAATGATGAATCTAACCCCTTTACTATCCAGCCAGCTCCCACCTCCTATATTAGATCACTACTGAAGAAACTTTGAATATCTACAAATAGCAGCAGATGTCATAGCATATAACTATAACTGAGGCCACTATCCCTCCATTTGGAAGGTAGCCCATGTCATCCCACTTCATAAGGGTGGCACCTCTGCTGACCCATCAAACTATAGACCTATAGCAATACTGTCGCCAATAGCCAAAATCTTGGAAAGATGTGTTCATAAACAACTCCTTAGCCATCTCACCCTAAATAATCTACTGTCCAAATCTCAGCATGGTTTCAGACCCCACCACCGCCTTACTCTCATTTACCGACTCAATCAATAAAAACCGTAATAACAAAAAAATTTCCTCAGCCCTCTTTCTTGACTTGTCAAAAGCCTTTGACATGGTCAACCACCAACTACTACTTCACACTCTTGAAACCTTTTACCTTGATTACCCGGCTCTAACTGGTTCAAAGCTTACCTCTCTGGAAGACAACAGGCAGTTCGATGGGAAAATAAGATTTCTCAACCATTGCCAAATACCATAGTCCCCAAGGCTCTATACTTGGTCCTCTTCTCTTCTCTGTATTTATAAAACTCAGTCATCCCTAAGGCCACCTGCATCCAGTATGCGGATGATTCCACATTGATTTGCTCGGATATCTCCCTTCCTGACCTACAAGTAACAACCCAAAACTGTTTTACCATAGTTGAAAAGTGGCTCTCAGAACGGAAACTCATTCTAAATCCAAAAAAAACCAAGTTATTAGTATTTCATCCCACCTCAGTTAGTCCATCAGTCCAAACCACAGCCCAATCCAATAATTGTCCATTCTTCGTGCAATCTGTTAATGGTATCATGATTGAGCCTGTTACCAACACTAAACTATTAGGAGTCACCATTGATAGTAGGCTTAGATTTGATATGCATGTCAGTCAAACCGTAAAGACTGTAAATAAGAAACTTGGTTCCTTGTATAGAATTAAAAGCTTTCTAACCCCTACTGCCAAACTAACCATCTATCTACTTTCTACATTACTGTATGCCTCTCCTGTGCTTTCATTCCTTAACAAAAGTGAGATCAATAAACTCTCTGCTGCCTATAATCACATCGCCAGATTTGTAGTAGGTGGTCCTTACAGAACTCATCACTGCATTAACCTAAGGAAACTTGACTGGCTAGAATTATCTAATCTTCTCAAACTAAACCAACTCACAGAAATTATTAAGCAACCAGATAAAACCCTCCTTGCAAAATCTTCTTACACCATACTCTAATCTTACCTGTCTTCCTCACATAGAGTCCTGGTCCAAACCATCAAATCCAACAACTCAGTAACTCTATAGGAAAGTCTGGAATCCCAATAATTTAAGACTTACTACATCCCAATATCTATTCAAAACAATCAAACAATTTTTAAAGAACATTGGCTGTGCCCATGTAACAACCCAGACTAGTTCTCTCTGACACACAACTAGTAGTATTCTCCACCTGTTTGACTAGGTGTTTTTTCCTTAATCCAAACAATTTGTGTTTCACACCCCCTAATTCCACCATCATGGGTACCTATGAAGTCAAGCTCCCCATTGCCTGACTTGACTCTATAAGCAATGGGATATCAACCTAGAATTTCAACTATAATGTATCTAAATACAGTTGTGAAGTATTTATGTGTATCACTGATTCTGTTTATGTGAACCTCGAATTTTTTATGTAATTGCATTAGGTAGTGTACTTATCTGTATATACATGAAAGTGTAACTTTTTTCTCTGTGGAGCTTTTCTCCCCGGGCCTCCGCTGAAAATGGACATGTATCCAGTCGGACCATCCCGGTCAACAAATGTAAAATAAATAAATAAAATTATAGATAAAGACTGAGACAGAACTATATGCACTGAGAAATAGATTGTGATATTTACTGGATTATTTGACTTAAACCCAGACAAGTATTTCAGCCACAACACTGAGCTCAGATTTACCTCTGAATAAGTTGTTAAAAGGGAGCACAGAATATGAATTCCCTATAATGCTAGTCCCAATGACACTATAATGGGTCAAAACTGTATTCCCCTCTAGAAACTAAACCCCACCAGATAAAGTAAGCACAATTCTTAAAACTTGAAAAGGAAGTCAGAAGGACAGTAGTCCAGATGGTTTAACCCAACATAATCTGAGAACAATGAAACATATTACTTCCTTGGTTTTAAGTAATCTGACAGAGGTCGGTTATAAGGAAATGTGGGATGTTGACATTACTCCCACTATGAATGGGAAGGGCCCTAGGAATGTGGGTACAGACATGTCAGCCTGCTGCATAACTGCACCAATGTCTTAGAAAGGCTGCTTTGTGGTAGAACAAAGGAAATGCTTCAATCTTCTGAAAAGTTAGACACTTCCCAGCATGCTTTTAGAAAAGGACTACTTAGCACAGTTAACCTCTTCCATTTTTGGGACTGTGTCACCAAGGCTATTGATCAGGGTCTGCAGAGCTTGACATCATTTTTATTGCTCTCAGCAAAGATCTCAGTGGAGTGACTCACAGTGTCCTCCTTAAGAAACGTCTGTATCTATTGCTATATTAGGCCACTGGTTGGCTGGGTTCACACTTGTTTGTTAAACTGGGGTTGGAGCACAACACTTAGGGCTAATTATGGCCTAATGTATGAAGTGGATGCTGAGGTACCACAAAGGTCTTTCCTTATACCACTTTTGTTTACTTTGTATGTTAGGGATCTAACAAGGCCTAAATCTATCTTGATCTGTAAATATACGTACAATTTTAAGCTATCTAAAATTATAGCCAACATCACAGACCAGATTACCTTACAAAAGTCTTTAGACCAAATTACCCTAAAATAGATCTTAGAGTTGTGGGACAACTGGCCTATTAAAGGCATATAGTGACCAACATTTCCAAATCAGCTAACATGATCACTGGAGAGGGGATAGTAACTACCAGTTATTTTTTCTCATAAGCTATATTAAACACTGCTGATACAGTCAACAATTTGAGAATAAAACTGGCAATAATGTATCCTTTAGACCACACGTGGAACTACTTTGTGTCAAACCCATCAAGCAGATCTCCCTTCTCTTCAAATTCTCTTATACACATCAGTTATTAAACAATGGCTCCCACGAAGTGTTTTTGGTCAACCAAACTGAAATGGGACCAAGACAGTAGCTGGTCTGATGCATCCTATTACTCAAGATTAATAACAATAACAATAAGCCTGTATTCCCCATGAAACCAAAAGGTAAAAGGTGACTTGCTTCTCTTTCTTATAGCTTTACAACTTTCTAAGATAATTTCCTCTTCCGCTTCATAGTTCAAATCTAGTTAAATGTGCTTTTAATTTAAACCTTCATAGATCTAAACTGAATTTGATCAGTAAGAATACCCTTACAAGAATGAACTGCTTCAGAACATGCACTTCCCATATAGAATGGCTTACCAGTTTCTAAAAGGGGACACTGATAAGTTTTGAAGTGATGAGATTTGGTAGCACTATATAACACATTGGGCTTCCCATACTTCTTAAATGGAAATTTAATCATTTGCATTGTAATGAAGTACCTGCATTGGGAGTTGTGAAGATCGAGCTGGAGGAAGTGCCTAGGCAACAGAGTTAAACAAGCTGGAAAGTAGGTGTGTGCCACCCCCATACAAGAGTTAAACATGATGTATCAGAAGTGAAAGGAGTTCTGCATTTTTAGTTTGAGAAATAATTCAAATGGAGATTGGGTTCCCCCTACTGTGGATGGAATTAGATTTTTCCCCATTAGAAAGAAGTTCCTGTTAAATGCCATGTGGAACCTGCGAAGTGTGTATATGGTAGAAGGGGAATACCTAGCAAGTACTGTGGCTACCTGGGAAATTGAATGGGAATTTAGTGTGGGGTAAGCATCTCTGTTAATTAAATTCACCAGGGTAGGAAGATGAAACTGAAGGAAATTGTGTACTTGGCTTTAGAGAAACCTGGACACTAGGAAAACTGGATACTGGATTGGGAAGTTATACCACATGTGAACAGTAAGAAAATAACAAAGTTGGCCCAGGAAAAGAACTTCTTTTAAATGAATAGATAAGTCAGTCAAATGAACCTGAGGTTGTAGAGGTATCACTGAATTTATCAAGAAGAAATAAAGACACTCCAGACTAAGAAGAAAACCAGCAGGAACCACACCAAGTAGTGAAAATATATAACCAGCCCTCAAACAGTTCCATCCCTGGTACCAGAGAAAGTAACAGCAAACCACCCTGCAAAGAAGTAAAATCAAATAATTTTTATCCAAACACTAAGATCTTTCATCTCTGAATGTAAAACAGGACTTCTTCAGAATAACAGTTAAAAGAGAATGTCCAAGCTATATAGCAAAACCAATCAAGTACCCACCGCCATTAATTCATTAAATTGATGTTCCTCAGCAACTAAATACATCTCCAGTTTAAAAAACCCATGATGAAGTGTAAAGGTTGTAAAAAGTTTATACAGACATCTTAAAAATACACAGTACCAACATACAGAATAGTTGTGTAAGAACTTATCATAACCTTAGATGTCCTTCTTTTCCATGTTGCAGTATTCATAACAGTGGGGAACTTGCTGCCAGCAGCTCCGCCTTTTTGCCAGTATACCAAAGTCTTTGCTTCTGGAGGGTACATGTGACATCCCTTGTCAGGGCCATAAACTGACGTTTGGGTATAAAGGTGATGTCTGTATGCACCCTCCTCAGAATGAACTGCCGCATACAGTAGTACTTCTGTGGGTAGAAGGGTCCCAAGGGAGCCCTTAGAATTGCATTTAGGCTAGAGTCAGGGTAGCAAGGTAGTTTGTGTTTAGTGGAGAAACTGGGGGACAGAAGGGTTACATCCCCACAAGTCAGTATGGTATGTAAGATGGTAAAGGTAGAGGGGTAGGTGGGGGGACTGAATACTACAACATGGAAGAGAAGGACAGCTAAGGTTATGGTAAGTTTTTACACAACTACTCTGTGTCCTTCTATTCACATGTTGAGCATTAATAACAGAAGGGAGAGTACCACAGCTTTTAGGTATGGTTCTAGGTGGAGGATTGAGTCCTTGGAGGATAGACCTGGTGAACCCTGCCCTAGCTCTAGAGACTAGGTCCAGTCTGTAATGTTTGGTAAAGGTGTGGACAGAAGTCCAAGTGGCAGCTTCCAGAATGGAAGAGTAGTCAATTCCTTTGAAAAAGACAGCTGAGGAAGCAGCTGCCCTGGTAGAGTGAGGTTTGACTTGACCGTGCAGGGATTTTCCATGGTAAGAACAGCATAAGGTAATGGACTTAGAAATTCATGAAGAAATGGTTTGCTTGGAGACTGCCCTCCCTAGAGCTCTCAGGTGGAAGGAGATGAAATGCTGATCTGACTTTTTGATAGGTTTGTTTTTGTCTAAGTAATACGTCCGTTGTCTGTGGACATCCAAGGAATGGAGAGTCCTTTCTGAGGAGTTTTGTGGTTGAGGGTAGAAAACTGGTAGATAAATGGTCTGGTTTAGTGAAAGTTCATTAACCACCTTCGGCATGAAGGAAGGGTTCATCCTGAGAGCAACTCTTTCCCTGGGGAAAATAAGGTACGGAGAAGTAACCATGAGGGCTTGTACCTCTGATACCCTCCTGGGAGATGTAAGGGCCACTAGTAGAACTGTTGTCAGCGTGCATAGCTTCAAGGATACTGAATGAGCTGGTTCAAAAGGTGGCAATACAAGTTTTTCTAGTACAACATTCAGGTCCCAAGGGGGAGGGATAGGTTTCCTGGGAGGCCTGATGTGAAGAACCCCTTTGAGGAAAAGTTTGACCTCCAGTCCAGAAGCCAGAAAAGGGGAGATAGACAGACAGGCAGAGATGATGGCAGATAAATAGACTTTGAAGAGTAAGTTGGTCCTGAGTGAAGTAGCTCACACAAATAGGAAAGGACCACAGGTATACAAGTAGTCAGAGGGTCCTGTTTTTTCCACTGACACCACTTGGAGAATCTGTTCCATTTGGATACATAGTTTCTCCAGGTACTAGGTTTTCTGGACTCCTGCAGAACATTGAGTACGTCCTCTGAGTATAGGTGTCTGTAGGGGATCCAAACCCTATCACCCACAAGATTAATTTTAGATTGTTCATCTGAGGATGTAGTACGGATCCTCTGTCCTGTGTGAGCAGGTATATTCTGTGGGGTAACCTGTGGTGATTGCTCTTGTCTAGTAGGTGTAGGAGAAGAAACCGATGCTGTCTTGGCCAAAAGGAGGTCACCAGGAGGATTTTTGGGTTGTCCCTCTGTATTTTCAGAAGGACTTTCTGAATTAAGGTGAAGGAGGGAGCACAGACGTACATTCCCTCCTAAGAGGAGGGGGAGACATCCACTTTTCCCGCTTGTGAATGCGGATTCCTTGTGCAGAATTTGGGCATCTGTCCGTTCTGGGCAGAGGAAAAAAGATCCACTTGCGGAATACCCCACCTGTGGATTATGTCTAGAAATACTTCCCTGTGAAGCATCCATTAATAACTGGGAGCTGAAGATCTGCTCAGGAAGTCTGCCATGACATTCTCTGTTGAAGGGATATAAGCAGCTACCAGACAAATGTGGAGATGCTGCCAGGTTCCAGATCTGGATTGCTAGGCTGCACAGAGGGTAGAAATTTGTTCCCCCCTGCTTATGTAGCACAGGACCATCATATTGTCTGTGATTACTTTCAGGGTTCTTGGCTGAAGGGCTGATTTGAAAGTTAGTAGGGCGAAGTATAAAGCCCTAATTTCTTTGATGATGATATGGCCCTTTTGCCTTGGATCAGACCATGTGCCTTGCACCGAGAGTTGTTTTTGGTTTGTAAGTAGCACTGCCCCCCACCTCAAGTCAGAAGCATCGGTGGAGACCTGTTGGAGGGGTGCAGTGACCTGAAGGTGGGTCCCTTGGTTGAGGTGAAGAGCTGATATCCATCACTGGAGTTCTTTCTTCAAACACTAAAGTAAGGCGAGGGGGTGTCCAGGGGCTGGGAGTGCTGGCTCCATAAGTTTTTCAGGACCCACTGGATTTTTTGCATGTGAAATTTTGCCAGGGGCAACATGGGTACGAGTGATGCCATGTGGCCTAGAACTCTTAATATTTCTCGAGCTGGCAAGGAAATGTGGGAGAGGAGTTTTTTGAAGTAAAAACAAAGGTCTAGAATTCTTTGATCTGGAATGAAGGCTTTCATTTTGTCTGTTCTGATCCTGCATCCCAGGAAAACCAGGTCTTAAGGGAATCAGGTGAGACTTTTTGTGGTTTATGGTGAACCCTGAGATAAGGTGGAGATTACCTGTTGTAGATGTAGTAGGAGGACTGAGTGGTCTTGATGAAGAATGAGCAGGTCATCCAGGTATGGGTATATCTCAATACCCTGAGTCCTGCAGTGAGCAATGACGGGGGCCAGGCACTTTGTGAACACTCGGGGAGCAGTAGTGTCTCCAAAGGGCAAGGCAGAGAACTGCAAATGGCAAGAGCCTATTGCAAAATCTGAGGCATTTCCTGTAATCTGGGTGAATAGGGATGTGGAGGTAGGCATCCTTCAAATCCAGGGCTACCATGAAACCCTGACTTGGAATGAGTGGTAACAGCAGGGGTAAGTTAATCATTTTGAAACAGGGAACTTTGAGAAAGAGGTTTATAAAGGATAAGCCTATGATTGGCCTCCATGGACCATCCTTCCTTGGTACCGGAAACATTCTGGAGTAAAAGCCTATGTTTCTTTGATGGTATGGTACATCATCTATGGTACCTTGATCTAGACGTTGTTGAATGACAGGAGGAAAAAGGTGGGTTTGGCTTGCAGGTGGTTGAGGGATATCACAAAAGGGTGGTAGCATCCAAGTCATGAAATAGCCTGACTGAATGATGGAGAGTACCCATTGTTCTGATGCGATTATCCACCAGGAGGGAAGGGGACAGAGGGAACGTGGGGTGTTTTGGTGCAAGGGTGGGAAGTCACACAGGAGGCGGTCTGTAGTGGTCAGACTGGCTTTGAAAGGGCATAGTAGAAGAACTGGTTGGAAATCTTAGAGTAGAGTTTTTCCTGATTTGTCTGCATCCTTTAGACTGTGGAGCAGAGTGCGAGGACTGCCTTCTGACAAAGGAAGGATTTTGTGGATAATTCCCGTGGTATCTTGGCATAGGAGATAGCAGTAGGTGTTTAAGATTTTGAAGTTCCTTACCCTTTTCTTGAAGGGATTTGAGGAGTTCTGATGAGGCTTGCCCAAACAGAGCTTTATTATCCAGGGGTGCATCCAACAATTTTGTTTGCACATCCATAGGGTAGGGGTTGTAGTCTCACTCAAGAATATCACCTCAAGACTGATCCAGATGCAGCAGACTTAGATAAGGCTTCCACAGCATCATAATTATACTCTGAGTGCCTAGTTACTTGGGATGCAGTGGAGAGGAGGGTATTAATTTGTGTTTTTATGGGAGAATCTGGTGCCTTGGACAGTAATGTGAAGGCCTTGGTAATTGTATCCAGGACATATCTAGCCATATTTGTTTGGTAGTTGAGAGCTCTTCTAGCCAGAGTTGAGGCGGTATAAACTTTCTTCCCTAGTCTGTCCATGAATTTGCTGTCTATCTGTGGGATAAAGAGCAGTCGAAGGTAGTTGCCTAGATGATTTGTCAGCAGAGACAGAAATAGTTGCTGGGTCTGCTGGTGGGTTACTTAAGAGGTACTGGATATCCTGAGGGACCTTGTAGAATCGGTCCGGTCATTTAGAAGCTGGTGGTTGAGAGTCAGAGGACTGAGAAGCCAAGAAAGCATCCTGGAAGGCAGGTAGCAAGGGGGCCACTGCTGAAGGAGAAGGTTGCTCCATTTGTAAAAGGTCGAAGTACCTTTTCTTGGTGTCAGATACTTCAGATGCCTGCCATTTAAAATGGTCCCTCATGAGGGAGACTGTGTCTCCAAAGGTGATTTCTTCCCCTGGAGACTCAGGAGTAATGGAGTCCTCCTCCTCAGGGATAATGAAATCTTTTGGGCCTCTATTTGGGATTTATATGAAACAGATTCATCTGAAGAGGAGTACTCTTCCTCTGATACCTGTAAAGTAGGTTGAGGTGAGGGGGCTGGTTGAGCCTGTTGTGTCTGTAAGGCCTGAAAATCCTTAAAAAGACTGAAAAAAAGCTTCCCATCCAGGAACTGGTTGGGTCTCAGGGTGTTACCTTTTTGCTTTCTCTTTAAGGGAGTAACTGGTGGGGAGAGAATCGGAGTAGATGTCCGCCTGGGTGGACGTGAAGGAGCAATGCCATCTGATTGACTGAGATGTGGTTCCCCTCAGCCATCAGGATCTAATAGGTTCATAGGTTCATAGGTTTATACTAGGCTATCTGCCCGAGGGCATTTACAAGCCTAGCCCATCGTTTTGTGGCTTACGCCACCCCTTTAGTATGGGGAACTATACCCATTATTTTGCTGTGCCTCTGTCGAGCAGTGACACTGAGGTAATCCCTGGGGTATATCTGCGATCTCCCATCCATTGGTCAAGATTTCTCTTGAACAAGGCCAGCGAGGTGCTCTGCCTCACATGTACCGGGATTTTGTTCCACAGCATAGGGAGTCTTTGGGTGATGAATCTATCCCTCCAGCACGTCCTATTAATAGCCGTGTCAAGGTTTAAGTCTCCGGCCCTTGTGGCTCTGATGGATCTAGATTTTTGAGGTGAAGCATATTCATCAAATCTGGGTTTGACATGGCCTTGTATGTTAGGCAAAGGTCACCTCTGAGCAATGGCGACTGAATAGAGCTGGAGTTCTTTCAGTCAGGCAGCATAGGACAGATTTTTGAGACCCTTTATCCTTTTGGTGAGGAACTTTTGTGGCCTCTCCAGCTGCTGCAAGTGTCGGGTCAGATACATTCGAATGGGGCATTGTACTCAATCATTGGTCTGATGAGTGATGAGTAAAGGGAGACTATGACCTCCCTTGATCTAGATGAGAATCCCTTCATGATAAGGTGGGCAATGTAGAAGGTCTTCCTAACTACTTTAGCTACATGGGTGTCGAATGACAGACTACTATCAACCTGGGTCCCCAGGTCCCTGATAACTTCTTCAGTGCTCAGTGGATTGCCACCTATTTGGTAGCTAGGGGTAACCTTGTTTTTCCCGAAGGGTATGACTATGCATTTTTTGGAATTTAACTTTAGGCCGTGGCTCTGGCACCAGTTATCCATTTCTGTGAGACCCTTCTGAAGGATATCTGTGTCAGATGTGTTTTCTACTATGGCCCAGTTTGCAGTCATCTGCAAACTTTGTCAGCCATAACCCTCCTGTGTTTGCTTGTACGAAAAGTAGATGCCAAACAAGAGTGGGCCCAGGACTGAGCCCTGTGGGACACCACTTGTGACAGGCTTTGAGTCTGACATGGCGCCAGCAGCTCTGACCCTGTGGGTTCTGTCACTCAGCCAGTTTGCAACCCATCTTGTGATGTATGGGTTGACATTTAAGCTGATGAGTTTTTCAATGATACCCGAATGGGGTATTGTATCAAGGCCTTAGCCAGATCGAGGTAGGCTGTATGGACTGCCTTTCCCTCATCAATGGCTTTGGTGACTGTTTCGCAAAAGTCAACCAAGTTTAAAAGGCATGATCTGCCTTTGACAAAGCCAAACTGGGTTGGATCCAAGGTCTGCAAATTCCCTATGTCTTTATTTATGAGGTCCATTATGATCCTCTCCATGGCTTTGCAGATAAGGCTTGTCAAGCTAATGGGCGGTAATTTCCAGGGTCGGTGGAGGCACCGCCTTTGTGAAGTGGTACCACAGTTGCAGTGCGCCACTCCTGGAGTGCATCCAGAGGTAAGACTTTGATTAAACAGCTGTCCTAGCTGTGGGTTTAATTCCTCATTGAGTTCATGGAGCACACAGCCGGGGACACCATCAGGTCCCATGGATGCTGTGTTTTTGCTTTGGAGAGAGCAGTTCTCACTTGGGCACTGGAGATGTTTGGGGACCTGCAATCGTTTGGTATAGATATCTCTCCTTTTGGCGGCGAGGGGGGGGAGAAGTTTGCACTGAACCTGTCAGCCAGTATGTTGGCAATGTCTGTAGGATCAGTAATCTTCACATCATTTTGAACTAGCTCTGAGCATATCTGGGAGTTTCCTCCCAGGTTTCTAACATAGCTAAAGAAGGCCTTATGATTGTCTTTTGAGTCTTTAGCTATTTTTCTCTCGAAATTTGCTTTGGATGATTTTATGAGAGCTCTTAGTTTTTTACTTATAGTGATCAAGGGTGTCTTACCTTTTAAGGATTTTGCTCTATCTTGTAGTAGCTTCCTCCTTTTGTTGTAGAGTTTGTTTATGGCTGGGGTCCACCAGACTGGACGCTTGCCTTTGGTACAAAGAGTCTTTGTTTTGCTTGGGATTGCCTTATCCATGCAGTCCTGCAGGTGCTGGTAGAAGGCATTTGTAAGTGATTCAGCGGCTTGAGTACTGTTTTCCACGCTCTCGGGGCCTTAAAGGAGACCACACTAGTCTTTAGAAGTGTGAAGTCGGCTTTTGAGAAGTTCTTTACTGTGGTCTTTTATTTCAGGTGGGGTGGGATGAGGACCTCCAGCGAGATTAGTTTGTGGTCTGATCTCACCAGTGAGTGGTACACCTCCGGTGTTGAACATTGTGCTCCCATGTTCGTGATGATGAGATCAAGTATGTTATCTCCTCTTGTGGGGATGGTGACTAGTTGTTCCATGGCATTTGAGTTTATGAATTCCAGGAACTTTTGGGCTAGGGTGTTTGGGCTTGAGTAGTGTTCCCAGTCTATATTAGGGTAATTGAAGTCACCTAGTATGATGGTGTTTGGTGATACATTTATCCCTCTAGTGTTTTCAGGAAGGCCATGTGAGGTTCCTGAGTTTGTGAGGGTGGCCTGTAACATGCTACAATTTGCAGAGCAGTCTTGCCTATGGTTAATTGCACCTGGATGGTCTCCGATGCATCGTCGTTGCCACCAGTCTTGAGGTGTGGGTGTCCTTGATGAATATGGATACCCCCTCCTTTCTTGGTATTGTCCAGATTTTGGGGCGGAACGCATGATATGAGGTAAAACCTGATAGCTGGGGTGCTCTCAGGAGCCTTGAACCAGGTTTCTGTCACAGCACAGACATCGATGTTCTCCATACTGAGAAGGGCCTGCATTTTGAGATTTAGACTTCTGGCATTGAGCAGCATTACCCTTAGTTTTTCCTTTTTGTGTTCTAGGGTGGTAGGTTTAGAATTTGAGCCTTGCCTAAAAAGGCACTATGGGGTGGCAAGAGCCTTTGCCAATATCCGGAATCCCAGGGGTGACAGGTGCGCGTGGCTTGTCCAGCATGTCATCCCAGGCAGACAGACACTGGATCCCCTTTGAATGACACCAGTGTTTAAGCCAATTGTTAAAGCTGATCATCTTATCTCTGTATTGTGGCATCATTCTTGGTGAAGGTAGGATACTGCTCAAGGTCAGGGTCATACCTGTCTGGGCTACATAATCAGAGAGCTGAATACCTTCAGTGGACGTACTAAAAAGTTTAACAGATGTCTGGGAAGATGCCGGGCTTTCATCAGCCTTAAGAAACATCTCAGATGCCTGAGGTGCAGAGTGGGAGTCCGGCCTAACTTTCTTGGCAGATCTTCGGACAGGCCTACACTACCTTACATACTGAGCATAAGAGGTCTGTCTCTCTGAATTTCTAAATACAATTTTAGTGCAGCAAGACGGCTACGAAGGGTTTTCGGGATGAAAGATTTGCAAATGCGGCAGGACGTATGGTCGTGGGCCTAGCCTAAGGAAAAAACGCAGTTCTCGTGCACGTTCTTGTGAGGAATTTGTCTCCCACAAGCACACTTCCCCTTTCTAGCTTTCATGTAAGACTTAACAGTAATCAAAGGAAAGAAAAAACCCAACAAGACACTTATCTATATCGGTAGAAGAAACAGTCATCTGGTCTGGAGACTTAACGGTCATCTGAAAACGAAACGTGATCTGCTTTCAGAACTGGTGAACAGGAGTCCGATGTTCACTGCAGCAGGAAATTTCTCAGGAGAATGCATGCAGATGTCACCTTTATACCATACATCGGTTTATGGCCCTCCAGAAGCAACGACTTTGGTTTACTGGCCAGAAGGTGGCGCTGCTGGCAGCAACTTCCCCACTGTTATGAATACCGCAACATGCGAATAGAAGGACATCTAAAAATGCATACATTAGGCAAATTACATTTATATATTAAAATATTTATATGTCAGCTTTAACTTTACAGTACCCTCATTCTTCAGCCAAGAAAGAGATAAACCAAAAAAAACAGTAGCATTTGTTCTTATTTTGCCATGCAAATTCCTTACACTCCAATTTGGTCTTCCATGGTCCTTCCCTCAAGTCAAAATCAAGTACCTCTTGTTAGGAAAATAAACAAATTCATGTCCAGTATGTTCTTGAATGTGTTTGAATGGTGTCTTGTCTTTTTATATCCCTTATGTGCTCATATACTCTGTTAAAGCTCTCTCTGTTTTACCAGTGTAGAAGGAATCACATTTCTTACATAATGCAACATATACAATTCTTTTGGTGTCACATTTGCATCTCTTTCATCATGTTATTTTGCCATATCCTTTCAACATAATACTATCTCCTTCTAGTATACATGGACACTGGGGACATAATCATCATCAGCCCCCCTTTTCTCATTTTTTTTCCTACATGGGGTCAGGGTATTGTGTTAACTGTCACCAACTCGCTCAATTCAGTGGCACACTCGTGCCTTCTTCAACACTCATGCATGACTGTCACAAATCTTGTTTCCTACAATCCATCCACCTCTTTGCTGGACGTAGTTGCTTCCACTTACCTTATTTCCATCGGGTCCCAAATCTTTCTCACCAGATTGTGCTCTGCTTTTCTGCATTTGTGTGCAAACCACAGTAATCTGTTCTCTTTGATGTTTTCTGCAATTGGAGATACTTTAGACACTAGGAACATCTCCTACATTTTACCATTCCATTCTGGTATCCGATAGATAAAAGCTTACAAACCCCAAAAGCTAAGTAATTTTGAATATTACAGTGTCTTATAAAAATGAATGTGGGTGCCATCCCAACCTTCTTCATATCCATACCACAAATGTGAAACACATTCCAATTGTTTTTAATAATGTTTCTTATAGTTGCTGTATCACTGTTGAAAGTTATGTGACCTTGTTTGCAATCCTGGCCAAGACTGGTCTCGGTGGCTGTCAAACCTTTTCTGAGACCCAAAAGGGGCCAACAGTAACCCTTCAACCTGTTTTCTTTGACTTCCTTAAAAGTACCTTCCAAAAATTCACAGGGATAGCCTAAAAACAAAAAATCAAGAATAGACACTATTCTTATTCTAACTGGACATTGACAAGGGCTTTCTTGTCATCCTCTTTTCAAAGAAAAAATCATGCACAACAGTAATGGGGACAGATCTAAAGCTTTAAATTCTGAATGAAGTCACTCTTGTGGTTTAGCAATGTCACTGATAGCACCAGTTCTTCCTCCCCCCTCCTCTTCTGTTGTGATAATGGCCATCAAGGTTCTTTTCCCAAGTACTGTTGGTGGGTTTCCTCCATTCTTGTCCCTTTCCTCTGGTTGATTAACCTCTCTTACCTTTGGAGTGGTGGGGAGTGTAAAGGGATCTCAGGTGTATTAATATCCATGCGGGAAATTTCCTTGCACTCTCTGCTTCTTGGCCACTATTGGAGTAAGGGGGGTTGGTAAGCCCTTTGTGTTTCATAAACACCCTTATCACAAAACAATTTATTTTCTCTTTTATGTTTCACACACTAAGTATGTTGTCACCTTAATAAATATAATCACCCGTGTCATTTTCAAACAGTAGATCATTGGGATAGTAGTGCCCAGCTTTATCATTTCAGTCTCTAAACTGTCCGTGGTAGTTTGGTTTTGCCATGTAAGTATTTCCATCAGTTCATACCCATGGCGATTAAAAGAGGCCCAAAAGAGACATTTGTAATAACAAACAAGTGAGATGTATGAAACCTGACAAGGGGGGTGGTTATTATAATAGACACCATAGATTGCAACTCAAGGATGGAGAGTTGGTTATTTTCTGATAACTATGAGGAGGTATCCAGAAACCGACTCAATATAGCCTACTCAAAAAATACATAAGGTGATCTACAACCTAATCAGGAGCAAAACACTGAAATTGACTATAATTTTGAGTACTGAGCTCCCATGTATCCCAACTATTTTCAGAATTCTGAAAATTATCAATAGTCAATGTCAAAGGTCCAAAAACCTATGGGATGGCTAGGTACATAGATTTAAAACTAAAAGACACACTCAAGAATGTGAACCACATTTGCAAGGACTCATGGGATTTTTTTAAGTAAACTCTATCAGAATTTGTATGCTGAGCAACTTATACAGGCAATGACTGACATGAGAGGCCTATTTTCAGGTAAATACCATGAAAGTGGCACTGATTGGTTTGCTCAGTATTTGAGCCAAGAAAGTCAACTAGACAATACAATGATCATGGTCTTAAGCTCCCTAATGGAAGTGGTGCTAGACAACTTTATCTGATTCCAAGGTACCATTTTTAAACAAAAAAAATGATGCGGCAATGGGGGCAGCATGTGCCCCCATATTCGCCAGCATTGTTTTAGCATACCGAGAGGACCAATACATTTTTAAATCAGGGTTTGAGCATACCTGGACACTTTATGAGCATTTCTTGATGACAGCCATCTTTTGAAGGGATTCTGAGACAAGACTTACAGATTTTTTATTTATATAAATACCACTACCAAATTCCCAAGATTTACTTTGAATACATCTACTTGTTACATGGATGTTGAAATTAAAGTGGACCACTTCAAAGGTTTTATCTCCAATTTACACAGAAAACCTGCTTATTCCAGCTCCCTACTACATTTTGATAGTAGCCACCCCTTTTACCAAAAGAAACTCCTCGTCAACATCCAGTTTGTAAGAACAAGAATGGTGTGTGTTCTTGATTTGTTTTAACAGAAGTGTGATAAATGTTGTTGCACAGAGGCTATCCCTGTGAATTTTCAGAAGGAATTTTTAAGGAAGTCAAAGAAAAAGGATGAAGGGTTACTACTGGGCCCCTTTTGGATCTCACAGGAAGTTTGACAGCCACAGAGACCAATTTTGGACAGGATTATAATAGAGGTTGCATACTTTTCAACAGTGATACAGGCACTATGAGAAACTTTATTAAAAACAATTGGAATGCGTTTGATATTTGTGGTATGGATAAGAAGAAGGTTGTTTTTAGAAGAGACTGTAACACTAAAAATTACTTTTTTCTTACTAGACCAAGTTGCATTAGTCCTAAAACTAGACACTATTACAAAACTTTATTCAAAATCTTAAAACTCATACTCAGGATACACTACAACTTCACAAAGGACAGCGACATCCACCCAAACACCGGTCCATCCCCACCTGTTGACCCTAATCCCTCCTACTATATCCCCTACCACCATAGCTCCAACAAATAGACCTCCTAACTCCCTGCTGGACTGCCATCTATACATTAGGAGCATAAATAACAAAACTTAGCAAAACAAACTACCCCACCCAGGCCAAACCGCCACTCCACCCCCACCCCCCCAAGCTTCCCAACAAAAATCCCCAGTAGTCATTGCGAATAACTTCAACAGCTTCTTCGCAGACTATCCAGAGACTATCCAGTCTTTAGTCAGCCAACTCTCTCCCAATGGCTCTAATTCTAATGCAGCCACATCCAGTACCCAAACATACTTTACCTTCCATCCTGTTCCTACTCAACTTATTCATGCCGTGCTTAAGAAACTATGACCCACCACCCTGGCTGCCGACTTCCTCCCAGCAGACTATCTGCAAAAGGCTGCTGACATCATAGCATACCCCATTCTCAATTTTGATCAACAGAGCTACATCTGAAGCTACTGTAGCCACTACATGGAAAATCTCCCATGTCATACCTCTCCATAAAGGAGGAAGTTCCACTGAACTGTCAAACTTTAGACCCATAGCTACTCTGTCACATCTAGCTAAAATTATGGATAAGTGAGTACACATACAGCTCATGCACTACCTCACACAGAACAAGCTGTTGTCCAACTTTCAGCATAGCTTTAAGCCACACCACAGTATTACTTCTGCCCTCCTCTCTTTCTCGAACGTCATTAACCACAACCGCAATAATAAACTATCCTCAGCACTCTTTTGAGATCTATCCAAGGCTTTTGACATGGTTGACCACAAAATACTTATAAATACCTTGAAGGCCTTCTCCTTAAACAACCATGCACTCCAATGGTTTCAATCCTACCTGCAGGGCAGGCAACAGGCAGTCCTATGGCAGGACAAGCTATCTCGCCTACCCATCACATTAATAGTCCCCCAGGGCTCGATACTAGGACCTCTTCTTTTCTCCATCTTTATTGATGACCTTCATTCAGTCATCCCAGATGCTACCTGCATTCAATATGTGGATGACTCCACCTTGATTTGTTTTGACACCTCACCAGCTACTTTATTCACATTAACCCAAAATACCTTCAATACAGTGGAAAAATGGCTCTCCAGTCAACATCTAATCCTAAACCCCAACAAAACTAAGCTGCTCCTCTTCTCTCCCACACGCAGGACCCCCTGCCATCCTTCAACATAACCGCTAACAATGGCACTATCATCGCCCCAGAAGCCCAAACTAAACTACTAGGTGTCATAGTTGATAACCTGAAGTTTGATGCGCATATCAATCAAACTATCAAAACCATTAATAAAAAACTTGGCTCTCTTTACAGAATCAAATCTTTCCTTACCCCACTTGCTAGAACTGCAATTGCCCGTTCCCATCTACTATCAGCTCTTCCCTATGCCTTACCTCTATTCTCCAACTTAAATAAAACCGATCTTAATAAACCATTGTCCTGCTATAACCACATTGCCAGATTTGCTACTGGCACAGCCTACCAGAGACACCACTGTCACAACCTAAGTTGCTTAGGATGGCTTGAACTACCTAGCCTACTGCAGTTTAACTAGCTAATAATGGGGCACTGGGATGATCCACTAGATTCCTAGTTCAAAAATACAAATCCAACTACTCAGTTGGGGACTCTCTTTGCCAACTCTATTGGAAAAACATGGAACAGACTCCCAGCTGACTTGACCCTAGAACCCTCACTAACTCAATTCAAATACAAACTCAAGAAATACTTCAGAACTCATTGGTTATGTCCTTGCACTAACCCCAGCTAGTGACCTCTCTATTACTTAGGTGCCTTATCTTCAACTACTTCTAACTTTTTTCTACCACACCATTTCAGGAAAGGTCAAGTGTATAACTGTTGTTCAATGAGTCTTAAACCTGAATGTAATGTTATGTATATATAACTTTGAAAATAATGTTATGTTTTGTAAAGTGTTTTATAATAAGTTAGTACTATATGTGCTAAATGCTGGTATTGCTTATGACTGTAATCTGCTTGAAACTAGCATTTACTAAATGTTCAATGTATATTACTATCGGAACTTTTCTCCCCAGGCCTCTGTTGAAAATGGACATATATCTAGTCAGACTATCCCGGTCAACAAATGTAAAATAAAAAAATAAATAATAAATACTTAGAAAAAGATTTACAACCCACCAAAACTATCAGGTACCAGTACAAAATGGTAAAATGTGGGAGATGTCCCCAGTATCCATATATACTAGAAGGAGACAGTATTATTTTGAAAGGGTATGGCACAACGTGCCCAAAGAGATGCAACTGACAACAAAAGCATTGCATATGTCACATTATGTAATAAATATAATTCCTTCTACATTTGTAAAACAGAGAGAGCTTTAAAAGCTAGAGTCTATGACCACATAAGGAATATAATAAGACAAGGCCCCATTCAGACACACTCAAGAACAAACTGGAGACGAATTTGCTTATTTTCCTAATAGATGTATGTGATTTTGATTTGAGGGGAGGACCATGGAAGACCAGATTGGAGTATAGGAAACTTGCATGGAAAACAAATGCCACTGGTCTTTTTCGTTTAAAGAATACTTTTCTCTCTCTTTTTGGTTGAAAATGAAGGTACTCTACAGTTAACAAAACCCATATACAAGTACTTTATAAATATAAACATAATTTTCCTACTGTATGTATTTTTTAGATATGTTGGTGCCAAGTAAATTTTAAGATGTTTGTATAGACTTTTTACAGCCTTTACCCTTCAACATGGTTTCTTAAATTGGAGATGTATTTAGCTGCTGGGGAACATTGATTAAATGGATTAATGGGGGTGGGTACTTGATTGGTTTTGCTATACAGCTTGGATATCCCTCTGTTAACTGCTAATCTGAGGAAGTCCCGTTTTACATTCTGATGAAAGTGGTTAGCATTTGAATAAAAATTCATGCATTTTACTTCTCTGCAGTGTGGTTTGCTGTTACTTTCTCTGATACCTGGTGTAGAACTGTTTGAAGGCTGGTTATAAATTATTTTCACAACTTGGTATGGATCCTGCTGCATTTCTTCTATGATTGAATTTATCTTGCTTTACCTCAACTTAAAAATGTCTACTACAGACATCATACAAAGTTACAGTTCCATTTAATTTGACTTTATCATTACAGCTGAAAGTATGCCTTCAAACTGACTAAAGACTAAGCCAAGTGAACTGCACTGGGACCTAACAGGGCCTGGTTTTGTGCGTCTTATTAAGCAAAGAAACCCA
This sequence comes from Protopterus annectens, assembly GCF_019279795.1. Lineage (NCBI taxonomy): Eukaryota > Metazoa > Chordata > Ceratodontiformes > Protopteridae > Protopterus > Protopterus annectens. The sequence goes on along the minus strand of NC_056745.1, from coordinate 1,493,073,791 downwards.
GCAGAAAAGATTATGTAGAGGCATTTGGAGATCAGTCTTCTGTTGTAACTCATACTATGCTAAGAGTTGTTTTTATGGTGCCTTCTTATAGATTCATAGGATCTAGGTGAACTGCCCTTGTGGGACATTTTAAGCCTAGCCAGTTTTCTTTTTGATGCTTGAATTAACCTATCCAATCTGGTGTTAGATTGGCCTTATCCAGTCCCATGGTCAATAATTACATATTACCCTAGTGAGAATAACTGGGATCATACCACAGAAAATTTAAGGAGTCACACATGGGATAAAGCATTTAGGAGCGGTCTCTGTCCATTAGGAGTACAGGGGGCAGTCCTGCGGTAAATTATATGTTTCCCATCCACAGATTCAAACTCTGCTTGAACATGGTCAGGGATAAGCTTTGTTTTACATGGATGGGGAGTCTGTTCCAGAGCAACAATAACCTCCAAGAGAGATATCTGTCCCACAAAACTGAGAGTAGTAAGGTCCAGGATAGGACACCAGGAGTTGTCTTTTCTGGGTACCAGGAAAAATCTTGAATAAAAACTTGTCCCCTTTGTTCTGCTGGGACAGGTTGAATAGCCCTGAATACTGAGAAGAGAGAGAACCTGCTGTAGGGCCTCCACCCATTGATTTGGGGTGGAGGTCTGGCTAACCATTTGGGGTTGGTAGTGTGTGGAAGTGGAATCTGTATCCTTGGGAAACTATGTTCAAAACCCATTTGTCCTGGGTAATGAATTCCCAGTTTTTTGCATGCAGGGCGAGCTTTCCTCCTAAGGGAGCAGGTAGTTGAGCAGGGCTTGGAAGGGTTAAGGTTAAGTCATTGTGCCATTTTTCCATAGGGGGGTGGCTTACTACTCCCTGCTTTGGAAGTGGGAGCCCCCCACCCCACTGCTTATATCTGTGTGTAGTCTGAGACTGTAGCCTAGGTGGTCTCCTGTTGCTGGGTTTGGACTGAGGCGGCCTGGAAGGGACTGGAAAGGACTAGTTCTTTGAAGACCAATGCCTACTGAATCTGGGTGGCTGTACTTGTAGGAAATCTTTAACAGTTTGCATAGATTTAGCTTTTTCCTCCATCCTTTTGAGGACTTCTGCTTTGCTGTAAAAAAGGCGGTCTTGGTTTAAGGGAGCATCCAGTAATTTAGCTTTAACATGATCTGGCAAGTTTTGTTCCTTAAGCCAAGCATGCCTTCTAAGTACAGACCCAGTGACAGCAGCCTTGCAAGATGCTTCAAAAGCATTAAAAACCACATTGCAAAATATGTTTACCAACTTGTTCTGCAGAATGCATTAAATCTTGCAATTCTTTGTGTTCAGCACAATCAGGAATCAACATAATTTTCTGTTTAAGTAGTCCCATAATATGCTGCTGATATTTTAACATATGAAACTGGCAATTTAAAGCCCTAATGGTCAAAGTAGCAGAAGTGTATACCTTCTTACCCCATCTGTCCAAGGCTCTAGAATCTCTATCAGAAGGGGTAGGATTTTTGGCAGCAGTAGCCTTAATGCCTTTTGGTCCTTGGGAAATGGTCTCTGGATCCGCAGAAGGATTCTTGAAGAGGAACTTGAGAGAGTCAAGTACGCTGTAGTACCTGTCAGGTTTTCTGGGAGCTGGAGTTAAAGTGTCTGGGGTAAGGCTAGATTCCAAGAAAACATCATCTACAATGTCCAGAACAGGAGGGATAGCTAAAGGCCTGTGTTGAGGTAGGAGTAAGAATTCCCTAAGTCTTTTTTTGGATTCGAAGTAATCCTGGCTTTCCCAGTGGAAATTCTCCCTAAGAGTATGCAAGGTTTCACTGAAAGAAAAATCTTCTGGAGGGGAAGCAGAGGGAATGGAATCCTCTGCATCAGAATCCTCATAAGTAGATAAGCGCAAATCCTGGTAATCAAAAGGAGCAGAAATATCAGATTCTTGATCAGAAGAATCAGAAAGAAAATCAGTTCTAGGTCTCTTAGAGGGGGAAGGCTGGCTTCCCCTAATTAAGGTAATATGGTCTTCGACCATTCTAAGCATTTGTTTTTGAGGCATATGGGCCTGAGCCTGTGGTTTGGTTGTTGGTTTTCTAGGCGTAGTGTGAGTTTTCAGCCTGGATGAAAACAATGGCATCAGTTTAATATGAATTTCTGTAGGCCTAAATACACCCTCAGAAGCCGGTGCCTGCATAGCAGCTCTGGACTTATCCAAGGTAGAGACATCCGCAGGTTCCATAGTCAAAGAAGCATCTTGCGGCATACCGGACTCTGAATGGGTCTCAGCAGAGGCCCGCGAATCTGAAGTAGCAAGTATCAGGGGCTGCAAAAGCGCCTGAGTACCGGCAGACCAGTGACTAGCTTAACGGAAGCTTCGTCGGCAGTTTTGGCCCTATGAGGTCTGTCTCTGTCTTTATCCTTAATTTTTTTCGGAAGATCGGTAGTTGGATGGCTTAAAGAAGCCATTTTGGAGTACACAGATAGAGTACGAAAGTAATTGGCTGCAAAAATAGCCCGGCAACGAATAGTTCGGGCATTGAACAAGGCACAGAACAGACAACGAGGGATATCGTAGTCTGGGCCTAAACAGGGGATGCAGTAAGAATGAAAATCTCTATGAGGTATTTGCTTTCCACAGGTAAGACTATTGTTAACTTTTACTGACATTGGTTAGAGCAAGAAAAAGGAACCCCGATGGGGTATTTATGTTTTTTGAAAACTTTGGGCCTGAAATTTGAAAATAAAAATTTCAGGAGTCGGCCGACCAGCACTTGCGAACTACTACTGCTTCGGGCACCACACAGCAAGAAAGACTGATGCAATGGCATCGGCTGCATGTTTTATACCCCTGACGACCTGACGTCATGGAAGAAGAGACAGCAACTGACGCAGAAATCTGAAGACTCTGGTATTCAGGCTGGCTGAGGGCTACCTGCAGGCAGATAACCCAAATGTGATGACTGCAACAGTAAAACACGAAGAACATCTAGAATCAGCAACTCAATGAGACTAGGATAAGTGTCTGTAAAGAAACAAATTCCAATTCTATTTAATACTTTCCAAGGCAAATTCCCCTTAGGAAGACTAAAAGAACAGCCCATCAAAATAAAAATAAAGGTACCCATTACACAGGTGTCATCAAGACGGCTATAGTCTATAGTGTGTCTTATATGCTGCAAGAAGGTTGACTTCCATAGATTTCATTATCAGATTCCTTTTGCAATCAAAGTTTAACCTAATCTACCAAAAGAGGATAGGTTCTGTCAAATATACAATATTCAAGAGCAAGTTAACACAGCATAACACTAATAAACTGGGACTAGGTCATGGAATTTATTTATAAATAACTTACTTCTACAAGAATATCTTGGTTAAACAAGACATTCATAATGTGATTTTTTTTTATTTACCATGTAGTTTTATCCGATTCCTTTAAACACTCACAGATATCTGTAATACTTAAACTCAATAAAAGGCTACTGCAATGGATCTCTTTAATGGCCTACATTGTTAAACAGTATATATTGCCAGTATTTATCAATATTGTTTAATATACCATTCACCCTTATGTTAAGTACACCAAAGTCAGTTGTCAGAGTTTAGTATGGGTAAGCAAAATGCACATCAACCAAAGCTCGATAGAGCTAGTTCATACAAATGAAAATCCCAGACTTTCTACCAACTTAGATACTAACAAAACTTTTGATGGAGTTGTCAGCTTTCCAAAAAAAACAGACTTGCCAGAAGATTAATACTACATTTTTAAACTATATATGTATATTTTAAAGCTAAAATATGTCTACTTACATTTGGAATATTTGAAATAGCTGCAGGCACTAAACATGGCTTCCTACTTCCACCTTTTTGATTACTTTAGTCACATAATCTCTTGGCAGTGAGGACAAAAGGACTAAAGAAGAATTTGATAACTTAAGTCTACAAGAAAACAAAATCTCTATCTTTATAGATAAGATCCCACCTTTTATAAAGGACACTTAGAGGCTAATAAATGCTTTATTAAAACACCCATCCAATTTAACCCATCTGATTCTGTGGCCCTTCATCTTTAATTATGAATTGAAAGAACACTAAATCTAAGCATCAGTGAATATGGAATGCACCAATTATACAAACACTTAAGAATTAAGAACGCCAATGACTTCAGCTGTACATACAGGCTATAGTCAGTTTGAGCACAGTGTTGACAACGTACTGGCTTTAAATTAAAGATGGGCTATTCTGTCGGCCTATGAACAAAGATCAGTAAACTTAAGATGAATCTCTACCTTAGGGTATCCTAACATTTTCCAATCCACTTCAGTGGTTCCAGCTAAATTACTACTTAAACAGTTAAATCAGTTACTACTGAAATTTCTACAGCATCTTTCAAAACTCTCATTGTCTATAATATCAACTAAGTAATGCTGAAGATGACATTACTAAATTTCTAGATATACTAAGTTTAAAACATGAAAAGTACAGTTTTGTACCTAGCATAAATGTAGATGTTCGAGTGTATACACTTCTGCAGTCATTACACTTGGGTTATCTGCAGTCAGGCGGTCCCACAGTTGGCCAGAGTTCCAAAGTCTTGGTCCGGCGTCGGTTGCTGTCGCTTCTTCCCTGAAATCAGTGCGACAGGGGTATAAAAGATGCAGCCAACGCCATTTTCTTCAGTTTTTCTTGCCCCAGATGTCAGGTGCCCCCAAATAGGTAGGCAATACATATTGCTAATAAAACATACATAATAAATAAAAACAATACCTACAAGCAAATACACCACATAGGTTGTACAGGATAGAAAGGTATAGATAACGTTGAGAGAAAAATCGCTAAAGACACAAAAGACAATCATAAGGCCTTCTTTAGCTATGTTAGAAACCTGGGTGGAAACTCCCAGATATGCTCAGAATTAGTCCAAAATGATACAAAAATCACTGAACCCACAGACATTGCCAACATACTGGCAGACAGGTTCAGTGCAAATTTCTCCCCTCCCTCCCCCCCAAAAGGAGAAATATCTATCCCACCAGAGTCTAGCCTCCCAAACATCTCAGATGCCCAGGTGAGAGCTGCTCTCTCTAAAGCAAAAAACACAGCATCAATGGGACCAGACCGTGTCCCTGGCTGTGTGCTACACGAACTCAATGAGGAACTAAACCCACACATAAGGCTGCTGTTTAATCTTAGCCTTACTACAGGATACGTATCCAAAAAATGGCATACGGCAACTGTGGTCCCACTCCACAAAGGCGGTGCTTCTATGGACCCTGGAAATTACCGCCCCATAAGCTTGACGAGCCTTGTCTGCAAAGCTATGGAGAGGATCATAATGGAACTCATAAATAAAGACATTGGGGACCTACAGACACTGGATCCTACCCAATTTGGCTTTGTCAAGGGCAGATCCTGCCTCTTGAACTTGGTCGACTTTTTCGAAACAGTCACTAAGGCCATTGATGAGGGTAAGGCAGTTCACACAGCCTACCTTGATCTAGCAAAAGCGTTCGACACAATACCCCACTCGGGCATCATGTAAAAGCTCACCAGCTTAGATGTAAACCCATATGTCACAAAATGGGTTGCAAACTGGCTCAAGGACAGAACCCACAGGGTAAGAGTTGCTGGTGCCATGTCAGACTCTAAGCCGGTCACGAGCGGTGTCCCACAGGGCTCAGTCCTGGGCCCCCTCTTGTTCGGCATTTATTTTTCTGAAGTGCAGGCAAACATAGGGGGATTGTGGCTGACAAAATTTGCAGATGACTGCAAACTGGGAACCATAATTGCCATCAGACACAGGCATCCTCCAGAGAGGTCTCATAGAAATGGATAACTGGTGCCAGAGCCATGGCCTTAAGCTAAATGCCAAAAAATGTATAGTCATACCCTTTGGGAAAAGCAAGGTAACCCCTAATGACCACATAGGTGGTAATCCATTAAACACGGAAGAAGTTATCAGGGACCTGGGGACCCAAGTTGACAGTAACCTCTCTTTTGAAACTCACATTGCCAAAGTGGTTAGGAAGACCTTCTACATTGCCCACCTGATCATGAAGGGATTCACATCCAGATCAGGACAGATCACTGTACTCTTCACTTATCAGACCAATGATTGAGTACAACGCCCCATTCGGAATGTACCTTACCAGACACCTGCAGCAGTTGGAAAGACCCCAAAAGACCCCAAAAGTTCCTCACCAAAAGGATAAAGGGGCTCAAACATATGTCATACGCTGCCCGACTGAAGAAACTCCAGCTCTATTCAGTAGCATATCATCTGCTCAGAGGTGATCTGTGCCTGACATACAAGGCCATGTCCAACCCGGAATTAATGGACATGCTCCACCTCAAAAAATCCAAATCCACCAGAGCCACGAGAGCAAGAGACTTAAACCTCAACACGGATATAAATAGGATGTGCTGGAGGGACAGATTCATCACCCAGAGACTCCCTACACTATGGAACAGAATCCCAGTCCATGTGAGGCAGAGCCCCTCACTGACTCTGTTCAAGGGAAATCTTGACGAGTGGATGGGAGATCGTAGGTTTACCCCGGGAATCATCTCTGTGTCACTGCTGGACAGAAGCACAGCAAACTAATGGGTATAGTATTCTCATCCTAAGGGGTGGTGAAAGCCACACACACTCTGGCTAGGCTTATAAATGCCCTAGGGCAGATAGCCTAGTATGAACCTATGAACCTATAAGTCCCAGCTAAGAAAGAGGGGATGGAGGGTGGGTAACCTGGACTGCAGTAGTGTATACACTCGAACATCTACATTTATGGTAGGTACAAAACTGTACTATGTTCATCGTGTTACACTGCTGCAGTCATTACACTTGGGTTGAATCCCAAAGCTGAGGCTGGGAGGCTGGGTCTATACAGGGTTAGGAGTGACTATGAGGCCCTGCAGAACTGCAGTGGCAAAGCCAGCTCTGGATTTTGAGTATAGAGTTAAGTGGTAGTGCTTGGTGAAGGTATGCACAGAACTCCAAGTTGCAGCTTCCAAAATATCCTTGGTTGGTACTCCTCTAAGAAAGGCTGTTGAGGTGGCTGTAGCCCTGGTAGAATGTGGCCTAATGTTACTAGGCACAGTTTTTCCATGTTGTGTGTAGCAGAAACGGGACACAGTGTCCTATCCATTTTTAAATGGTCTGTTTTGAAATAGCCTTTCCCTGTGATCCTGCAGCATATGATACAAACAGTTGGTCAGATTTTCTGAAAGCTTTTGTTTTGTCCAAGTAGAAACGTAACTGCCTGTGTATGTCCAATGAATGAAGAAGCCTCTCTCCTTTACTCTGGGGATTTGGATAAAAAGCGGGCAAATGAATGGTTTGGTTAAGAGCCACACTGGATACCATCTTTGGCATAAAGGTAGGGTTTGTTCTTAAGGAAACCCTGTCCTGATGAAAAATGATGAAAGGTTCCACTGCCATTAGTGCCTGTAACTCTGAGATCCTCCGTGCTGAAGTTATTGCCAGCAGCAGAGCAGTTTTCCATGACAAAAATTTTAATTCTGCTGAAATGGCTGGCTCAAACGGTGGTAGAGTAAGCTTTTCCAAAACAAAATTGAGGTCCCAAGTTGGTGTTGGTGCTCTCCGGGGCGGTCTTATGTTTTTAGCCCCTCTGAGGTATTGTTTTAGTAATGGATGTGAAAAAATAGGAGGATCAGTGCTGTAATGAGCTGAAATAGCAGAGGCGTGGATCTTAATAGATGAAAAGGAAAGGCCTTTGTCCAGTATCTCAGTTAAGTATTGTAATATCTGCAAAATATTTGGGACAAGAGGGTTTAGGCCTTGAGCCTGGTTCCAGGCGCAGAATCTTTTCCATTTTTCTGAATAAGATTTCCTGGTGCTGGGCCTCCTGGCCTCCAAAATGACATCCATAACAGCTTTAGAGAGGAGTGTTGATTGTTTGGTTAAGTAATCTGCCATGCAGCCAGATTTAAGGTTTTGAGCTGGCTGTGCAGGATCTGATTGTTTTGCCGAGTCAGAAGATGAGGTATTTTAGGTGAAATTCATGCTGGGCCTTGAGCCATGTTCCTTAATATTGGATACCAGTGCTGTCGTGGCCAGTCCGGTGCAATGAGGATCATTTGTGGCCTCTCTAGTCTAGCTTTCAGTAGTACCTTTGCTAGGAGAGGCAGTGGTGAGAAGGCATAAACTTTTAGTGTTTTCCAACTGAATGATATGGCGTCCACTTTCCACGTGCGTGTGGTATGTCCTTGTGCAAAATTTCTGTAGTTGGTAGTTCAGGGGGGAGGCAAAAAGATCTATGTCTGGGCTCCCCCATTTCTGAGTTATCATTGAGAATACTTGTGGATTTAGTTTCCACTCGTGAGGATCCATGATATTTCTGCTTAGGTCGTCTGCCAGTATATTTTTCTTTCCTGGCAGGAATTGTGCTTGCAGTTGAACTTGATAGGTCAGTGCTGTATTCCACAAAGTCATTGCTTGTCTGCATAGGGGATAGGAATGTGTGCCCCCTTGTTTGTTTATGTACCACATCACTGTGGTGTTGTCCGTCTTTAGTAGCAATTGTCCTGGATGTAGAAGGTCCTTAAGTTGTCAGGGCATTTTGTACAGCTAGCATCTCTTTTTGATTGATGTGGAGGTGCATTTGGTCTGTGTTCCACTTGCCCTGAATACATTGCCCTGCCATGTGTCCTACCCAGGCATAATCCGATGCATCCGTTGTTACTGTCTGCCTGGCTGTGGGTAAGGTAAAAGGCTGTCCCTTGTTGTGGTGACATGCCTGTGCCCACCATTGAAACTCCTGTTAAAGGCAGAGGATGGGCGGTATTACTGCTTCCAAACTGTGGCTGTGCTGAGTCTATACACTTTTCAGATACCATTGTAACTTCCTCATATGCAGTCTGGCATATGGAATTAGTAGTATGCAAGATGCCATGAACCCAAAGACCTGCAGAATTTTTCTTGCAGGGAGTTGGGTTTTTGTTGCCATCAATTGAAAGTATTGAGTCAGTTGTCCTTGTTTGTCTGGTGCGAGATAAGCCATCTGAGCCATTGCATTTAAGCTGGCACCAGGAATATTATCTCTTGTGAGGGCACTAGTTTTGACTTCTTTTCATTTACTGTGTACCCTAGGCAACTTAGCAAGTTTTTTACAAACGCCAGATGCTTTAGAAGAATGTCCTCGCTTTCTGCTTGAATAAGGCAGTCGTCCAAGTATGGGTATATTTGAATTCCTCTTTATCTGCAAAATGCAATTACTGGTGCCAGGCATTTTGTGAAGACCCTGGGTGCAGTAGATAAGCCAATGGGCAGTGCAGAGAATTGGTAATGAGTTGAACCTGTTAAGAATCTGAGGTATCTTCTGCAATTTTGTCTGATACGGACATGCAGGTATGCCTCCTTGAGGTCCAACGTTACTAGCCGAGCCTTCTTGCCCAGCATGGGAAGAAGTTGCTGTAGTGTCAACATTTTGAATTTGGGAACTTCCAGGTAAGTATTTAGTGCAGAAAGATCCAGAATGGGCCTCCAGGCTTTGTCCTTTCGGGGGACCAGAAAGAGTCTTGAGTAAAATCCTTGTCCTTGCTCCTGTGCTGGTACCTCTTGAATAGCTCTCATGTCCATGAGTGCTGTAATTTGTTTTTGAGCCTCTGCCCATTGATTTGGTGGCAGGTTTGGCATTCCTTTTAGCCTTGGTAAAGTGTGAAAGTGGAACCTGTAACCTTGAGATACAATATTTAGAACCCATTTGTCTTGAGTGATGACATGCCAATTGTGTGCAAAAAGTGCTAGTTTTCCTCCCAAGGGAGCTGCCAAGAGAGAGGTGCTTGGCAGCTGTAGGGGGAAGTCATTGGGACTGTTTCCTATAAGGTTGTGGCCTGTCTTCCCCTCCTTTCTGGGTTGTACCACCCCAATGGCGAGACTTGTAAGAGCCTTGTGGCTGACCTCTGCCTCTTGGGCATCTGTATCTGCCCCTCTGAGGTCTGTCCGAAGTTGGAAAGGACCAATTTTTAGTCGGCCAATTTCTGCTAAAATGAGGGGGCTGAACCTGTAAGAAATCCTTGACCGTTTGCATAGATTTTGCCTTATCCTCCATTTTCTTTAATAATACTTCTGCTTTGACTCCAAATAAAACATCCTGCTGTAAAGGTGCATCCAATAGTTTTGCTTTGACATGATCAGGTAAACTTTGTTCTTTTAACCAAGCATGCCTACGGATGACAGACCATGTAACTGCTGCTCTACAATAGGCTTCTAATGAATCAAATTCACATTGTAAAGTATGCTTGCCCACTTGTTCTGCTGCATGCAATAAATCCTGCATTTCTTTATAGTCAGGAAGCTCTGAATTTGGAAGCATTTTTTGTTTTAACTGAGACAATAAGTATTGCTGATATTTCAGCATGTGAAACTGGCAGTTTAAGGCCCTCATTGCTAGAGTTGCATACTTTCTTTCCCCATCTGTCTAATGCTCTAGAATCCCTTTCAGAGGGAACTGGATTTTTAGTTGTAGAGGCCTTAACCCTTTTGGACCCTGGGAAATGGTTTCTGGGTCAGCAACAGGGCTTTTGTATAAGAATTTGTGAGAGTCAGGGACTCTGTATTATCTGTCTGGTTTGACTGCGGCTGGAGGTAAAGAATCAGGATTTAAACTAGATTCTCAGTAAACATCATCCACAATGTCTAATACAGGTGGAATAGCAAGGGGTCTGTGCTGAGGCAATAAAAGGAACTCTCCGAGCCTTTTCGTGGATTCTGAGTAATCCTGGCCCTCCCAGTGAACATGTTCCCTCATAGTATGCAAGGTTTCCCCAAAAGAGTAGTCCTCTGGAGGAGAGGCTGAAAGGACTGATTCTTCAGAATCAGAATCCTCATATGGGGGTAAAGAGTAACCCTGATCTGAGGAGGAATCTGAAGAAATGGAAACCTGGTCAGATGAGTCATAGTCTTCCTCCTGTCTAGGCCTTTTATCAGGAGGGGGATGGGAACCCCTGATCAGAGTAATTAAGTCTTCGGCCATTTTGAGCATCTGTTTCTTAGGCATGGGGACCTGTACTGGTGAATGCTGTACTGGCTTCTTTACTTTTAAAGGAGTTTTAGACTTAGCATAAGATTTGATAGTTAGTATAGTCGGTCTGAATACACCTTCTGCAGCTGAGGACTGTTCAACTGCTGGAGATCTCTCTGCAGGGATAGTCTCTGTAGGGCCCAAAAGTAGAGTATCCGGAGGCCCAGCCATCTCCACATGGTAGTTGGAGGCAGCCTGTGGTTCTAAAGCAGCAGTCGTCAGGGGCTGTGAAGACGCCTCGCTCAAAACCGAAGAACCGGCGACTGGCCTAGCAGAGGCCTCGTCGTCAGGTCTTGGATGGCTGTCCTTGTCTTTGTGCTTCTTATGTATTCCGGTCGTCGGTTGCTCCGACAGCATGGTGTAATTGAATTTTCTGCCAAAGTAATGTCGGGCAAAATCAAACAGACGTTTAATAGTGCGCTTGTTAAACCTAGCACAAAACCGACAACCAGTGACGTCGTGGTCTGGGCCTAGGCATGGAATACAGTAAGAATGAAAATCCTTATGAGATATTTTCTTCCCACAAGTAATACAATTATTAACTTTTACTGACATCGGTCTGAGGCAAGAAAAAGTTTCCCCAACGGGGTACTTAGCTTTATAGAAGACTTCAGTTCTGAAATTCGAATTGAAAATCTCAGGAGTCGGCCGACCGGCACTTGCGAACTGCTTCTGCTTTGGGCACCGCACGGCAAGAAAGACTGAAGAAAATGGCGTTGGCTGCATCGATTATACCCCTGTCGCACTGATGTCAGGGAAGAAGAGACAGCAACCAACGCTGGACCAAGACTTTGGAAGTCTGGCCGACTGCGGGACTGCCTGATGGCAGATAACCCAAGTGTAATGACTGCAGCAGTGTAGCATGATGAACATCTGCTCCTTCATCTTGACAAACCTTGCAGTAATACCCAGAAAGATATGACTGCACACTTATTATACCAAAAGACCAGTGATGTGAACAACATGGTAGTGTACGACTCCACTATTATTAGAAAATTGTCATCTTCGGTAGTTTTACAAATTTCGGTTACCAGATCTAAATCCACATACCTTTATGCAGTACTAAAAATGTTTAAAAGAAAATTATACCATCTCCAGCTTAGAAACACTACACATTTATTTTTATTCCCTTCTTGACAGGGTCTATAATTTTGCACCTGAAAAACGTTTTTAGACAGGGGGAGTACAGTATGTGATGTTGCAATATTAACCTGAATGTGGAGCAAAACCAACAGGATAAATTCTATATAGATCTACCTTCTTTTCACGAAAGCACATTTCAATGAATCCAAGTTGATCAACTCCACTTCTCCAAAATGCCATTCTATTGAAAGCACAGACTGCCAAAATCCTTTCTCTGTGAAAGGAACCATTTGGCCACTATGGAAAAAACCTAAACGCCCCCTTACTTAAATATACCAACTCCAAGATCGGACTACACTGAAGGGCCAAGTTCACCATGGTGGCCAAATGGTTCCTTTCACAGGGAAAGGACTTTGGCAGTCAGTGCTTTCGATGGAATGGGGTTTTGGAGAAGTGGAGTCGCTCTACTTAGATTTGGTGAAATGTGTTTTCATGGAAAGATGGTAGACCCATATATATATATATATATATATATATATATATATATATATGTATGTATATATAAAAAAAAAAATATATATATATATATATATATATATATGTATGTATGTATATATAAATATATATATATATATATGTGTATATATAAATGTATATATATATATATGTATATATAAATGTATATATATATATATATATATATATATATATATATATATATATACACACACACACACACACACACACACACACAAAATACTTCACTTAATTCTAAACTAACTAAATAATATGCGGAATAACACATTGGAGCCTGTGTTAGCGCTTTCATCCATTTAATAACTGGACTTCATCAGAAAGTGAAATACATTTTACAGTGTATATAACTTCAGTAAAAGCGGCTGTTCTAATAACAGTAAGAACCAATGAGTGAAAATCTCATTAGCAAAACAAATGCTTAGCTATAAACATAAATGTAGTGTTACTGAACTCTATATGAACTCTTTAGACTACTTTGAAAAGAAGCAATCTACTTGTTATTGTATAAGCACAAATCATCTTCCCCATTTCAATGCACACTTAATATTAATATTTTCAGTAAGGCCTGGGGGACTGTCTGCATTTAATTTCAACTGCCAAAGCAATTCCTTCACTTCAAGCAAAGTACTGCTGTCCCCAAAAAACTGTGGAACTTCCTCTAAGACAAGAGCGTGGCTCTTGTAGCCAATTATTTCTCACCACTTTCACTACCATTGAATCTACTATCTTTTATTAATATGGAAGAGCAGTCAAGAGATGCTAGCAACAGTTTATTCAACAGTCCTGATAACCACCATGTCGAGAACCAAGGGGAAATACGAACAAATGGCGTGAATCCATCTAGAGGTTTGAATCAGCAGCTAAATACTCCAGCTTCTTAGAATGATGTGCAAAGCACAGGAACAAATGGATGTTAATAGCAGACCTCATTTCAATACTGCTTCTCAGCAGCAACAGGTAGAGTTTCAAGAACAGTCAAACAATTCTAATAACCCTAATGTTTGCAATTTGCATATTAACAATGAACTTTTGAACTTTCTGAACTTGGACAATGTATCTAATCCATTTACAGAAATGAATGGGCAAGACACATCAGATAACACTAGTAATATGCAGTCAACAAATAACACCAATTTAAAGCAACTACTGTTTAAATTAGAAAGACTGCTTATTAATTTCAAAAATGTACATAACTTATTTATCAAGCTGCCTTGATAAGAATATTGTACCACTCGGACTTCGGATCACCACATTTCTGAATAACTTGTCCAGAGATACAGCATTATATAAGGAATTAGCTCTATACAACACGACGGGTTTACTTGTCAGTAGATCACTTATAGATTATAAAAACCTGAAACTGTCAGAGATTAATAAAGAAATAAATTACTTGCACAAGGCAGTTGCTAATCATCCGCTTTTAGACAAGTTATTACATGTTTATAATGGGATTCAGCCAAGAATTAAACGCCACGTGGCCACTATAGTACACAGAAAAAAGCAAAAGCTTCAGAGACATTTTGCATTATCAAAATGGGAAGGCCTATCCACTTAAATCTAATGGCAAACAGATTTAGTTTCAAGAATTTTTCTGCAAACAGGCAAGTTGTTGAAGGCTTTACTAATAATTATGTTAGTTCTTCTCAGCAAAGACCCGTTTTTTTTTAGAAACTAGAAGGAGTGGAGTTCCAACGGACTTTGTCTAATTCCCGTCCAAATGTTCAAATTCCTCGGTCTGTTCCGCATTCTGCAACAATAAACAGACAGCCTCAACCAAGTACTTTATATCCCCAGCACAGTACTGTAAATCTTCAAGCTCCTTCTATTTCTCCTAATGTGTCTGCTAATGAACCGATTAACACCTTTCCTACTACTATATCTGCTAGTCAAGGACATACACTTGTACAATTACTTAATCCAGACTTGGTACAGACTTCTAATTCTGTGCAAGCTCAAAAACAAGTATTTCCTTCTCGGATTTATTCTCCATCAGCTGTAAGTGAATTATCACAGTCTGACATAACCCCGGATCTGACTGATAATGGGAACACTCCTTTTTTAGCACAGAACAATGTTTTTCCTTCTTCCACAGCCAGGAAAACAAGAGGAAGAGTGATTTCTTACAAAGGCAGAGGGAGAGCAAGGGATCTGGGCTACGTAAGAGATCAATACATGCTTCGTGCTTCAGGGAACAATGTGAACAGAACGAACATAGGAACAACACCTTCTACAGATGGACGAAGAGCAGGGAAAGGAAGGCCATGAACGAACACATCCATTCGCTGAACACTAACACGGACAGGACACTTTCTTCAACTTCTGAGTGTTTTAACCTCACTGACAGGACTTTCTCTGATCACACAATTAATGTTTTAAAGTAAGGTTTTGCATTCATCCCAGCTCATGGAGCAGTCATTGCTTCTCTACTGTTAGATCTCAGACTTAATGTTAGAAAGCTGAATTTAAAACTTCTGTTTAATAAAGACAGAACTGACTTAGATGCTGAAGTAAGTTTAGATGAATATGAAAGCTCTTCTCGTTTACCTATTAAGAAAAGTTTATTCAACCCCCCCCCACATTGTGCAACACATTACACATATTCCTGAAGTTATGTGAAAAAGATTTAAGGAAACTAGTTTCAGATAGCTGTCATCATAAGTGGTTTACCTTAACCTTGGATCAATTATTAGCTCTTAAAACATTACACTGTGACAGGTCCCTAAGAATTATGAGGGCTGATAAAGGTTCAGGGGGTAGTCTTAATGGAGCACGATAAAAATGTTCATCACTTACAAAATGACCTGAATAATAGTGAAGTTTACACTTCAGTTTCTATGAATGATGTGAATAAGGCATTTCTGAAGACAGACAGAACAACTGCTTCTTTAGTTAAGAGTAAAAACATCTCTGAGGAAGAAGCTAAATTTATGACAGTTAGTCCACCTCACTTAGGAAGGTTCTTCGGCATCCCAAAACTACACAAAAATCAAAATGAACCTCCATTTAGACACAATTTCAAACAAGAAGACAAACACAGAGGGCATAGCAGAATTTTTAGACATAATACTTAATCCCATTGTGCAACATTCACCATTCTACTTAAGAGACTCATGGGATTTCCTAAATTTACTTTTCAAAAACCCACCTACCCACAAGAATATTATTTTAGTAACACTTGATACGAATATCCCGCATACAGAAGGCATTCAATTTCTAAAATTATGCCTTTCAAAGCACACTAACTTCACTCCTGAAAAAATAGACACAGTTTGTACATTAATCTCTTTAGTACTTAATTTTTTTCATTTTAATGACATTTTCCAACAGATAAAAGGAGTAGCAATGGGGTCCAAGGTGGCCCCGGATTTTGCTAATTTAGTTTTATCGAAATGGGAAACTAACACTCTTACACAGTTACAAGGTTTCAAATCAGTAAAATTATTCAGAAGATTATTTGTTTTTTCTATAGGAAGGGGACGAGATTTCCTTATTTAACTTTATCACTTAGATTTCTTTTTTTTTTCAATAATAAATCTTTATTGATTTACCATTTTCCATAGAAACTTGAACAAAACAAAAGTATTAATAAATTCTAACTAATGTTGCTAATAATATCACAATAACAGATATACAATATTTACATGAATGCTTCCAAATGTAACAGATTATAAAAGAACATATGAAAAGAATTATATATAGATCAAATATCTCAATCTTTTACTTATTAACAAATTTCCCTTAAAGGGTATATATGCCTCAGATTACACTCAATCTCAATATATTACGCCAATATAATATTAAAAATTTGCTCCCATATCTTCCGATTATTGATATTTTTATTATGATCCTTAAGAAGTAATTTGTGGGCTAATATATGTCTTATTGCTATCACTTAGATTTCTGATAGCATCCCTTTCCTAACATTTAAATTATCCTATCATGGGAACAGTGTT
>NC_056745.1:1492996988-1493056703 GCF_019279795.1 Protopterus annectens | reverse complement strand
CCTTAACCTATACAGAATTGGAGTGTATGGACTACTGTGTCCCTTAAACCTATACAGGGTAGTGTATGGACTACTGTGTCCCTGTAACCTACTCTAGGAGGTGAGTAATATGGACTACTGTGTCCCTTAACCTATACAGGGTAGTGTATGGACTACTGTGTCCCTTAACCTATACAGGGTAGTGTATGGACTACTGTGTCCCTTAACCTATACAGGGTAGTGTATGGACTACTGTGTCCCTTAACCTATACAGGGTAGTGTATGGACTACTGTGTCCCTTAACGTATACAGGGTAGTGTATGGACTACTGTGTCCCTTAACCTATACAGGGTAGTGTATGGACTACTGTGTCCCTTAACATTATACAGGGTAGTGTATGGACTACTGTGTCCCTTAACGTATACAGGGTAGTGTATGGACTACTGTGTCCCTTAACGTATACAGGGTAGTGTATGGACTACTGTGTCCCTTAACGTATACAGGGTAGTGTATGGACTACTGTGTCCCTTAACCTATACAGGGTAGTGTATGGACTACTGTGTCCCTTAACCTATACAGGGTAGTGTATGGACTACTGTGTCCCTTAACGTATACAGGGTAGTGTATGGACTACTGTGTCCCTTAGCGTACAGGGTAGTGTATGGACTACTGTGTCCCTTAACGTATACAGGGTAGTGTATGGACTACTGTGTCCCTTAACTTATACAGGGTAGTGTATGGACTACTGTGTCCCTTAACTTATACAGGGTAGTGTATGGACTACTGTGTCCCTTAACGTATACAGGGTAGTGTATGCACTACTGGGTACACTGCCCCTTGGCTTTCAAGCCTTGAACTATTATGACCCCTGTGAATATATGTATTCAAATAAAGGAACAACTGACAAGGTAATATGCTTTATGTTAATGAAGACTTCATCAAACCAGCTAATGCAAATTTCAATAATTTTAATTTTTAAATCAAGATGGATGCATGGATATTTTAGAAAAAAAAAAAAGATCATTCCATCTTGGCTCATTGTCAAGAACAAAATTAGTTTTCAAAGAACCTATGTCAAAAGCAGGGGGATGAACTTGTCAGCTCAAAGCCCTACATCATGGCTGTATCTCTGCAACAAAAGTCTACACAAACTTCTTTTACATATAAAAAATAGATACGACCAGTCAATATCTAGTAAAACAACTAAATGTGAACAGTTTGATGTTTCTGTTTACCTCAACAGTCTCTGTTTAATATGACCAGAGAACTTAACACCATGGAGCATGGGAGCAGAAAAAATACAAGAGATCCAAAGAAATCTTTCTAAACTTTGTTCTGTTATGTATATTGGTTTTGCAAAATTTTTTTGTTCCTAAATTTTTAAATGCTCAAATTATTTTTGAGGTAAAAGTCACACATGCTCCGTCTAGATCTTATTCAGACTAAACAAATGTCACTGTGAGCGACACTGCAACGAGTGCCTGTAATGAATAATGTGCTCTATTACGGTCTGCAACCAAGATAAATAAAGACCAAAGGCAAAAAATATACAGAGCTTTACCCTAAGGCATACCTCTCAGTTTTTACAATTATAGCAGGGGGCCAATGAATAACGTAGCAGAAAGACAAAGTTATAGGTCTTGATCTGTGCAATGCACAAATTCACACTACTGGGGGGAGTGGAAACATGAATGTGTAAATAACCTGTAAAAATAGGACACACAAACACAGATAATAAATAGTGCATTTAAGTCAAATACACAATCACACAGTAATGGTGCTATGCAGTACAAAAACCACACTAATGCTGGATTATGGGCTCATCCACAAATGGTTCAATTCATCACAAGATGGATCTACATTTTCACATCAAATCAGTGCAAATCAAATGCAGAACTGTTGAGAGGTATGCTTTAAGGCCAATAAAAAGGCCTTCAACTGCAACCCTGCATAAGGAAAAGCAGTTTACATAAGAACTTATTTAATATGGTTAAAGTGTGACAGCCATTTTGTTGCCATTGAGTATGTGCGTCATTATAGTAGTACTACAAATCTCTCTCTCATCCTTTTACACAACCGCATTTACCTCACACAAACGTGCAACTTATAAGTGAAATAGTGGTAACTTGATCTGAAGGATTATGGTAATGCTGCATTGGTACGTTACCTTCAGAGCCGGTGGTTGGAGGAATTTTTGCTGAACGTGGAGGTAAACAAGATACATGTGTGTTATTGTAAGCATCCGGTTCTAATTGTCTCTTATCATCGCCAAATTTGCACAAAACTTTATCATCATCAGATACATCTGGGAATAAATTTGTGGTAAACAAGACCTGAAACAAAGACAAACGTATTAGTGAGATTTGGGACATCTCTTTTTAATGCCCGATTTTGGTATCTTAGTAAATCGCCTCTATCTTTTGATACTGCACAAAGCAAAAGAAATAAACTAGGACAAAGACAGAAGGTGACTCATTTGCAAAGGTCAGTCATTCATGGAAAAAAACGTTTTGTGTAAAGGTTTTGAATAAATACCCAAATTACCTGACAAGATTACACATGATGTTTATGAAATGAAAACTTTAGAGTTCACTTGGTCAAGTTCAAGTCCATGTTTAATTGTCAGAGTAACAGCTAAGTGCTTTTACAAATGACCACTCATACCAAGGCAAGAAGAATTCAAAAGACATGATTGCTGAAAACGACACATTACAAAGATGTCAAATCTGCACATAATACAGAAACATTAAGAATATATCAGCAAAATGAAACCTAGAAACTCCAAGACAAAGTCTACAGCAGCAGATGCAGGACAGCAACCAAATCTTTTAACTCAGAGAGCACTTTATTTGGGGAAAAATCATAAAATAAGTTGAATAGCAGCAATAAATCAGCATAAAAAATATAATAAAATATCCAGCCAAGTGGTCTATTACCACTCAGAGTACAAAAAGTTCAGATGGCAACTGTGACCATTACTCTGACATGACTAAAACAAAAGGGTAGCAGTACAAAAAGTCATATATGGTTAGATTTTGCTCACCACTCCAGTAGGCAGTAACAAAGGGGATTGCAGCCTTACTTATATCAGACTTGCTTTTTATTTCAACTATCTAACAAGATTCCTTACAGATTCACTAAATGCAGTTACTAACTGATAGTCAATTCCTTATATAATATATTTAAAAAATAATTATATGTTGCACATACGCGTCTCTCTCTTTTTAGATATATATATATATATATATATATATATATATATATACACACACACACACACACAGTGTATGCACTTGCATATTCAGGTATTATTCCCTAAATCCATCTTCAGTTGCCATCTTACAAAAGTAGAAAACTGATTCTTTTTTTGCATTCCACACAAAAAAAAATATTGCCTAAGCACAAATTCCCTGATGCTGAAGTCAAAAAACTTAATTTTGAAGATAATTTTAATTTCTAAAAAAGAATGCAGCAAAGAGAGGTTTGATAATGGTCTACATGCCCTTGAGTGCTAATAAAAAATCATCACACATTTAAGATCATAATACAAAGCTAAATACAAATAATTTAAAATATGTAGCAAAGCAGTTTGGTTGCCTCAGCCTGTTCTTCCCCACTGTAACACTACACAAGTCCTAACTGTGTGTCATCAGCCTGAAGGAGATGAAGTGTAATTTTTGTTAGTAAGGTGATAAAGTGGCGAGTATCCCCCACCTCCCAACTGAAAACACCAGGGTTTATTTACTGATGGAGAGGGTCTTGCCTTTAGTCGGACAGACGGTGCAGAAGGCTAAAGCTCCGAGTTGTTAATGAACTGCTTTGTGTGTCCAGGGTACAGGGTTTGATTCCTTCTACCTTCATTTGGCTGTGTGACAGTGCCAGTTCCGTGACCAGCAAATACTCCAAGGTCACCACTGAAGGGGCTTACATGGTCAGCAAATAGATAATATATAAAATTAAGTTTCCAGCAGTAGTGACAGGAAACCAAGAAAAAATGAAACCCTGTATAAATACGTAAAAAGTGTGGATCTTCACAGCACAGTTCACAAACTTAAGCAGACAAGATCTACTTGCAGCAGATTTCTACTGTCGCTTGTGTAATGCGACTTCAGTCATCCATAGTTACCCTCCATCCAGTAGGAAGAGATCAAGGAACCAAAATGACATTCAAAACTTGTTGAGAATGATTGCTTGCCTGGGACAGAAGGTGTGGAACTGATGGCACTAAACTCCTCAGCAGAGGTTG
The DNA here is from genome assembly GCF_019279795.1 of Protopterus annectens. NCBI lineage: Eukaryota > Metazoa > Chordata > Ceratodontiformes > Protopteridae > Protopterus > Protopterus annectens. The sequence continues at coordinate 1,493,052,478 of NC_056745.1, read as the reverse complement.
TTCCAACTGAATGATAAAGCATCCACTTTGGGATCCACCATCTGCCTGCTCAAAACATCTGCTAAGGTGCAAACTGAGAGCAGTTTCCCACAAAATCATAGCTTGTCTGCAAAGATGCTTGTTGATGTACCACATGACTGTTGTGTTGTCTGTTTGAATCAACACCTGTCCTGGTTGAAGTAGATCCTTGAAGGCCATCAGGGCAAATTGGACTGCTAACATCTCCTTCATGTTGATATGCAAATGTTGTAGTCTGGGAGGCCACGTGTCTTGAACCCATTTCCCATTGAAGTGTGCTCCCCAAGCCATGTCTGAGGCATCTGTGACATTCCTGAGCCCACCACAAGAATTCCTTTGGATGCAAGGTATTATCTGAATGACAGTGTCCAAATCGTGGCAGTGTTGAGTCCATACGCTTTTGAGATATCAAGTACCAGAATACAAGCTGAAGGACTGTGCCTGGAGGAAGTAAAGGGCAAGATTTCTTTGTTTGTCATCTGAGAGGCTGTGTTCAGTCTCACACCCAGAAAGCACATGTCCTGAGAGGGTACTAGACTGGACTTTGTTTAACACTGTCATAACATACATGCAGAGAACTGATAATGAAAAAACCTCCTGTAACTGGGCCTGATACCATCCAGTGATCTTTGCCTAGCAGAGGCAGAAGCTGTTGCAAAGTTAACATCTTGAATTTGGGAATGTCCAGGTATGTGTTGAGAATAGACAAGTCCAGAATTTTTTAAAAGTAAAGAAATCTGTTTGTGACCCTCCAACTTTTGCTGAGGAGGAACATCTGGCATGCCTTTGAAAGGAGGCAGGTGTGAAAATAAAACTTGTAGCCTCGGTCTATAATGTCCAACACCCATTTGTCCTGGGTGACTAAAAGCCAATTTTGCTTGAAAAGTGCCAACTTTCCTCCCAGAGGAGCTGCCAGACAGGACCTGCCCTCACCTGAAGATTGTGCAGGGAACTAAAGAACCCTGAGCATGAGCTCTGCAATGGCAGCCACCCTGGAAGAAGCCTGAAGAGCATCAAAACCACACTGCAAAGAATGCTTTCCCACCTGATCAGAGGCATGAACTAAATCCTGCAATTCCTTACACCATCTACCTTAGATTTTAACTGACTGAGGAGAAAATTCTGGTACTTCAGCATATGAAACTGGCAATTCAAAGCCCTCATTGCTAGAGTGGAAGAATCCATAGGAACTGGATTCTTTAATAGTTTCGGGTCAGCTCTTGGGCTCTTATACAAATATTTATGAGCCTCTGGCACTCTATAATACCTGAGGAGGCAAAGAATCAGGATTAAGAAAACATCCTGAACAACATCCAAAACAGGGGGTATAACCAAGGGCCTATGTTGTGGTAAAAACAAAAATTCCCTAAGTCTCTTTCGAGAGTCTGAGAAATCCTGACCTTCCCACTTAAAATGCGGAAGCAGAAGGACTAGAATCCTCTGCATCTGAATCAGAATAAGGAGGAAAATCCTGAATGTCTTCAGTCGAAGACTCTGAGTAATCTGAGGAATGCTCCAATCCTTCCACCTCTGGCTCCACCCTAGGCCTCTTATCTGGAGGGGGCATAGAACCCCTGATTAAGGTAATCAAATCCTCTGCCATTTTAGCATATGTTTTTTAGGTACAGAACCTGCAGAACTTGGGCTGACACCAGAGGAAGACAAACCAGGCCTGACCTTGGAAGGTACCTTAGAGACAGAAGTAGAAGGCCTAACCACCTTATGCGGACTACAGAGACCTGAGAGGCCCCTCAGCCTGACCCGACTACATCCTGCAAAATTAAAGGCTCCCCTGAGACTCAGCTGAAACCTTAATGATTTTCCTTGTGCTCAGGCCCCAAGCAAGGAATACAAAGAGAGTGGTAATCCCTATGAGGTATCTAAATACAATTATTCACTTTTTCTGACATCCGGATATAACTGAGGCAAGAAAAGACAAAATATTCCCAAAGACTGAGGATATAGTACCACGGCATACTGACATCAGATCTGCGAGGACAGCGGACTACCCACAGGTTATGACTGCAGCAATGTGAGATGAAGAACATCAGCCTACATTAAAAAATCCCCAAAGCAACACTCCTCTGAAACAAATGTTTCTGTTAAATAAGCTTGTCTTCTCTCAATAAAAGCAAAGCACAAGGTTAGAATTATTAACGAAACAAGTATCCAAAGGCCCAAAAAATCTAATGACTACAGGTGCTGAAGCAACAATAACTGCTATACAATAAAATAAGATGCGTTTTTGGGACTACAGTAGCAAATGCATTTAGCATGCTTTGGTTAGTACACTGAGTGGAGGTGCAGAACAAAAATGTAAAACATTTGCCTAACAAAACCATATATACCACTCCTATTAACCTAGTGAACTTGGGCATTCCGAGGCAGTGCAGCAACTGGCTCATGTACACAAACAACCTTCTCCTCTTTCCTCCCAACACTCAGACTTGTGAGAGATGCACTTACATATCCAAACTGGAAGACATGCACTTTCCAGCCAAGACCGGAATAGATGGTCAAGAGAAGGTCAATAACTGCACAACAGCACATGGAACACAGCCCTCCAGAACACCCACCATCACAGCTCTCGCAAAAAGAAAAACACACACCCACCTCTGTGGAGGCTCTCAATAGAAATCTACCCAAATAGAGACCTCCAAATCAGAAATGCACTTGACCACCACAACACAGCACAAATTACAAGACATATAGCTCACCTACACAGTGTGCCCCTCAACCTAAGCCCCTAATGCAAAACAGCTTGCCCAATACACTAATCATAGTTGACTTGATAGTGAGGCACACTGATGTCCCACTCACTAGGTTGAATAAGGAGAAGATAAAGTACAGTTGTGTACACTTACCATAAATGTAGAAGTTCGAGTGTATTCACTGTTGAAGTAATTACATTTGGGTAATCTGCTGGCAGGTTGCCCTCAGTCGGCCTGAATTCCAAAGTCTTGGGTCGTCAGGGGTATAAAACATGCAGCTGACGCCATTTTCTTTAGTTTTTCTTGCCGCGCGGTGCCCGAAGCAGAAGTATTTTCGCAAGTGCAGGTCGGCCAACTACTGAAAAATTCAAGTTTGAGTTTCATACCGAAGTCTTCACTAAAGCTAAGCACCCTGTTGGGGAAACTTTTTTCTTGCTTTTTACCGATGTCAGAAAAAGTTAATTGTATTACTTGTGGGAAGCAAATACCTCATAAGGATTTCCATTTATACTGTATTCCTTGTCTAGGCCCTGATCACAACGTGTCTGGCTGTCGGTTTTGTGCTACACTTAACCAACGCACTAAAGCATCGGTATATTTTTGCTTTTTGTAAACAGATTTAATTACCCAGAAATGTCGTCGGATAGCAAATCTGACTACTGGAGTACATAAAAAACACAAAGAAAAGGACAGAGAAAGGCAGTTGAGATCCAAAACCGATAAAGAAGCTTCTCCTAAGCCAGTCGCCAGTTCGCTGGAGATTACCTAAATGTAATGACTGCAATAGTGAAACACGAAGAACATCAGTCAGCTGTTAGGTGCCAGAATCCAACACATAACACACGCACTCAGGTCACTCCACAAGTACAAGTATGACTCTGTCATTGTACATGTGGGTGTGAATGACCGGAGACACACCTCCCTGGACTACATGAAGATAAACATGGAGGAGCTCTCCGATTATGTGGCCCAGGCAGGTATGATCCTAGCCCTGAGTAACATGCTACCATCACCCAGAATGATACCACAGTACAAGCATAAAATGATTGACTTCAACAACTGGATAAGTTTCTGGTGTCATCCTAAGGGGATCCAGTATCAGTCTTGCTTGGGATGACATGACTGACAGACCTCTATGCTTTGCCAGAGATGGCTTGCATTGTCACCACTAGGTTTCCGGATGCTGGCTAAGGCTCTTGCCACACCTATAGTGGCTTTTTTAGGAGGTGTTCCAAAGACCAAATTACCACAATAACAGCTATAAATAAATACAATCGGAGGGTCATGCTGCTCAATGCTACAAGTCTAAATCTCAGGATGCACTCACTCGAAGCACTCATCAAAATGGAGAACATCGACATTTGTGCTGTAATGTAGATCTAGTTTAAAGTAGCAGAAAGCACCCCTGCGCTACCAGATATAACTCATTCCACACCTTTCAGCTGTGGAAAATGGACTGAAGCTCCAAAGGCAGTGGCGTTTCCATATTCATAAAGGATGTGCACACCTCCAAACTAGTAGCCCAGCATAATGCATCTGAGATACTTCAGGTATAACTAACACTGGGTAAGACAGCGATTCAGGTCGTAGCCTGATACAGGTCCACAATCATGTCCCAAGAATCTCATTCCACGATTATAAGCACACTGGAAACTATTGGGGTCCAACACTCTCATACTGGGTGACTTCAACTAACGCGCCATCAAATGGAAAAACTACTCATGCACCAATACAGTTGCCCAGTGCTTCCTGGAATTCTTTAATTCCAATGAGCTGGACCAGCTCATTCTTACCCCCACTAGAGGAAGCAACATCCTTGACCTGATTACTACTAACATGGGTAACAGTTGCTCAACACCAATAGTCAATTCCTCCCTGGTTAGATCCGACCACAAACTATTGAAATCCACATCTCACCCACACCACCAGCAAAGGTAACCACCCTGAAAAACTTCTCCAAAGCTGACTTTGGGCTCCTAAAAATAGAGGTGGCTAACTTCACAGCATCCATGCAAATGGAAAATAGGTGCTTGACTGCCAAATCATACACCAATGCACTGTATGAACACGTGCATAAATACATGGAACTAGCCACACCAAACAGAACCAAGATGCTCTCCTCCGAAAAAAAAAGAAGCAAATCTGGTGGTTCCCTGCCATTAAACTCTACAACAGAAGGAAGCAACTGTTGCAGAATAAAGGTGAAGTCCCAAGACTGGAGAAATTCCCTTATTAGCCTCAACAAAAAGGTGAGATCCCTCATCAAAACCTCTAAAGTCAGCTATGAGGGCAGAATCATGGCAGATACTAAAAACAATCATAAAGCCTTCTATAGTTATATCAAGAATCTCCACAACAATACCCAGATTTGCTCTGAGTTACTGCACAATGGTACCTCCTATACTGAGCCAACAGATATTGCCAACATACTGGCTAAATGATTCACTGCCAACTTTACCCTTCTCTCCCCCTAAAGGATCAATCACAATACCGGAAGAATGTCAGGCACCCAGCATTACTGCAGCACAAGTTAAAGCTGCATTGTCCAAGGCCAAGAATACAGCTTCCATGGGATCCGACAATATCCCTGGCTGTGTTCTACATGAACTACAAAGTGAACTGGCACCACACACCCGTGTGCCCTGTTCAATCACAGCCTCACCTCAGGCTATGTCCCTTCAGAATGGCACACTGCTACAGTCATCCCTCTCCACAAAGGGGGAGCAACTACAGAAATACACCAAAATGAAGCAGTCAGAGCGTGAGACAAAGAGAAGCAGCTTTAATCCATCTGTCCAATCAGTTCATCAAATATTTTAACCCTATCAACTCTGTGACATATACAAACTTTAAATGTTCATTTTCTTTATCAAAATAGTTAATACTAAATGTGATCCCTAATATTACAATATAATATAATATAATATAATATAAATGATTCATGTCATTTTGATTTTCACAATTTTTGCATATAACATTAATACTAATAAACACACTCAGAAAATATGATTTAATTTAAATACACTCAAATTGCAGTAAGATTCAAAAATTGCAAAACGCTAATGAATTTCACCCACTATCCAAGTTCATCCCAACAGGAAATAATATGTGATACCCTAAAATCATCCTCTGCTCTAACCTATTCAGTGCAGTTTTAAAATTACTTGTGTAGAAATGGGGACTAGCAAGTACACTAAATACAAAACCCTCACTTTTGCCATTGTGCATGTTAACAAAATGAGTAGCTACTGGGCTCTCCATATTACATTTGAAAGGTTTGATTATATGTCTTCATACACTACCATATCTCCATTTGAAAGGTTTGATTGTATGTCTTCTGGTGTAGTGTACATTTTGGGGTGTGATTGTAGCACACCTGTTTGGTACATTGGTCAAACAAGTAGGAAGGTTAAGGTGCATATTTTGGAACATTTGAGTGACATTAGGAGGGGTAATAGGTTCATAGGTTCATGCTAGGCTATCTGCCCCAGGGCATCCACAAGCCTAGCCAGAGTGTGTGTGGCTTTCACCACCCCTTAGGATGAAATACTATACCCATTAGTTTGCTGTGCCTCTGCTGTGTGTTCTATTGGTAAGTCAACTTGCTACCCATCTAGTAACATACGGGTTTAATCCCTATCTGGGAGAGTTTCTCAAGGATGCCAGAATGGGGGAATTATATTGAAAACCTTGTGGCAAGGTGAAGATAGGCCATGTGCATTGTCTTATCTTCATCCACAGCTTTGGTGACATTTTCAAAGAAGTCCACCAGGTGTAAGTGTGATCTACACATAATGACGCCAAACTAGGTTGGGTCCAGTGTTTGGCAGTCACCTATGTCCTTGCTGATAAGGTCCAGGATAATTATTTCCATGGCCTTGCGGATGAGGCTGGTTAGACTTGTAGCTCTCAGGGTCAGTTGATGCCCCCCTCCCCCCTTTGTGCAGGGGGGATTACTGTTGCTGTTCTCCATACTGCAGGAACATAGCCAGTTCTCAAGCTATGATTAAACAGAACACCAAGTGAGTCCACGAAGTCTTGTTTTAGATTGTTTAGTTAAGAGCCTCGGATATTAACTGCTCCCACTGAGGCTGTGTTTTTGGCCTTGGCAAGTGCAGAGATGACCTGTTCTCTACAGATGCTAGGCACAGGGCTGGTGTCAGGTATGCTTTGGGTAATGGTAGGTGAGGATAGAGGTGTGAAGTTTGGGCAGGTTAGTGATATCTTCCATGTGTACTATGAGTGATTCCATGTATAACCAGTTCGGCACATAGCTGGGCATTCCCTTTTAGACTACAGATGTAGTTAAACATACCTTATGATTATCCTTGGCTAGGGATGTGATTTTAGTTTCATAATTTGCTTTAAAAGACATTACAAGATTTTTTATTTTCTTGTTTAGGCTTAGGAGGGAACTCTTCTGCTGCAAAGTGATAGTCCTCTTGTTATATAGTCTATTTATATTTGAAGTCCTCCACTGTGGCTTGTTTTTACTGGAAGACCTGGTTATGATACGATTAGGTACAGGAGAGTTTATGCAGTCACTTAAATGTTTGTACAGGGCATTTCCTTATACTTCTGCATACTGATCATTGATGCCTGTGATTGTGGGTGGTATGAAGCTTTTTATACCATTGGTTTAGTAGGTTGTATTTAGCTTTGGTAAAGTTATTTATAATTTTTGTTTCTGTGAGGGTGTCAGTTCTAGTAGTTACTTCATACGAGACTGATATGTGGTCCAACCTAAACAGGGAAGGCATCACGCATGCGGAAGTACACTGACACCCACCCCCCCACTGTTGGTGAGTACTATGTCCAGAACATTACAGCCCCTAGTGGGAGTGCAGAGTATCTGTTCCAGAGCATTTATGTTTAAGTCCAGGAACCTCTGGGATAGTGTGTTTTTGCTTGCAGTCTATAGGATAGTTGAAACCTCCCATGAGTGAGGTGTTTAGCTGTATGTCGAGGGATTCCACTAAACTGAGGTAGGTGGTCTGCTTATCCTGGTTCATGATGGGGGGTCTACAGCTAGCAATGATGTGGGGTATGGTACTCTCCCAATAGTTAATTGGACATGGAGTAGTTCGACAGAGTCATGCTGTTTGACCAGTCTCAGTGTATTTGGTTTTAATGAAGATAGATACACTTCCACCTTTGGTTCCTACATGCTCATTTTGTGATCTGAATATGTGGAAGGCATTGTAGCCTTGCATGGTCAGGATGCTCTCAGCTGCCTTGAATCATGTCTTAGTAACTGCACAGACTGCACAACAGATGCTATCAAGAATATTTTAAGGAAAAAAGAAGCTGTTTTTATTTTGAAATATGGTACATTACATCCAAGGGGGCTCAACAGAGAGTTCTCTTGGAAATATTGTATGTATAGTATCTTTAAAAGAAGTTACTTTTTCAATTTACTTTTTAAAGTGGATAATTGTTCAATTAATTTAACATGTGTATAAAAGGTGGAGATGTGTAAAGAATGTTATACTTTGTAAAGGCCTTTTGGTAAGCCAAGACGCAAGAAGAATCTGAATTTTCTTGTTTTAATTAATGTCTTGTGTTTTGTGTACATTTGGCAGTTTTCATCACTGGTACAGCATTCTGTGGTTTCAAGAACAGTTTGTTGGTGTGTGGTCTTTCACATCTATGGCCAGTGATTCTTTTAGTAAACTGCCTCGTCTGTTCCATGAGACAGACATGGAAACTTCACAAAGAACCATGGACAGTTTTCTGTGTTCTGCCCAGTCGAAGGATACTGAAGGCATGCATGTAGCAGCTGGTTCCATTGAAGGTATGGTGATTCAGAATGACTCCCTGATGAATGTGCTATCAAAATGGGAAGAGAATAGATGGAAGTGATGCTCCAATCCATTCTTGTCAATAGGCAAAAGAACTAATACATTTGTGGCTCCCGACCTTCAGGAGCTTTTTGACCAGGTAGAGAAACTTACTTTTAAAGAAAAGGCCATTTTCTTTAATCTACGGAGTCTCCGCAGACACCAAGAATTGGACAGTATGCCTACAGGGCTGAGGGCAGTGAAATATCCTTCAACTCCTTTTGATTTGAGTTGTGAGGATGATTAACTCTTCCACGACAACTGGGTGGCAGCAGCGCACAGGTGTAGCGCTGAATGGGTTAGCATTCTCGTAGAGCGAGACACTTTAAAAAGCTCTAAACTGAAGAAAGAAATTAAAAAGATTTGTTTTGACATCATGAATAAGACAAGCCAAGAACATTTTTTGGTGTATCTGCAGGAGATCAATAATAAATTGATCATCAAAAAGAACTTGTAGACAGAAATAAAACAAAACTGGTGAGAGATGTGTGTGATTATGAGCACAAAAGAGCATTAATTCTTTCTTCAGGTTCAAATAATAAACGCCAGCAGGTAAGACTCCAAGGTGCACCTGGGGCTTCTGAAACTCAAACAGGACATTATACCTCAGGGGAGAGTGCAGCCTCATCAACAGAAGCCTAAGGGGAAGATAGGGGAGATTATCCATGTTTGCCCAGGGGTTATAATCCAGAGTACCTGCATAAGAACTTTTGTGGACAAGGTCAACAACAGGGAAGCAGGAAATGGGCCTGGCAAGAACCTCACTGGGGGTTCTCTTATAACTACTCTAACAATAAAAGAGCTAAATGGACTTAATATACTGGGACATATAGATAATGTATGCTTTACTAATTCTCAACATGGACATAATGTACTGGAATGTGAAAGTAATGCATCTCTAAGTGATTTTCAGTATGTTGTTAATTTATCTGAATGTATTACTATTGATTTGGAGTGATTTGTTCTGAATAAGGGCCTTAATTTTTTTCCAACGGCTCTACCTAGGGTACATGAATTCAAAGGGGAAATATTTAAGTTCATTCGTAAGTTACATTTGAAAGATTTTTTTAATAATCAAAGTAATGTGCAGGATTTTGTTATGGATGACTTAAACAGCAGCATGGAAAGTTTTTTTCTCTTGCAATTCTGATATTGAAACAAATGATGTGGTAAATGCATAACGGAGGTTTGATACTACTGCAGTGATGTGTAAAAGTAACTTTCTACCACCATTCAGATGTGAAAAAATAATACAATTGCATAATGTTTTAGATTATGTGGTGGAAAAAGAATGTCATGCCTTTTATAAAAGTGATGTGAAGTATACCATGAACTGGGATGAATGGCTAACATTAAAAAACTTGAGCAATAGCAGTGAATTAGTATTTAAACCAGCTGACAAGGGAGGACAACTTGTGGTTTTGCACTATACTCAGTATCGTATGATGTGTGAACACCATGTCACAAATAAAAATGTGCAAAAGAAGGTGCAAATAAAGGATTACCAGCGAGCTACGGAAAATTATAATGAGCTATTACATACAGGGGTGAGATGGCATTAGCTTACTCTAGAGGATATAACATAAGTTTCAGAGTAGGAATAGTGTTATGGCAAAACTATTTTGCCTACCCAAAATTCACAAAAGTCTTACAACCCCGCCTGGTCGACCTATAGTTTCTGCTTGTGGTTACTCCACCCATAATATTGCTTGTTTTTTACACTATTTTTTGATTAGACAAGTTGTGCAGTTACCATCTTATATTAGAGAGACTTTTGATTTTTTGGACAAAAATTCTACAGTGTTATGGGGACAAGGGATGTATTTCATTGTTGTAGACGTAGTTTGTATACTAGCATTCAACATAGGTTTGGCTTAGAGGCTAGAGGCTATGGAGTTTTTTGCTGGGTAACACGCCATGTACATATCATATTATGGAGTTGATGTTGTTTTGTCTTGAAAATAATATTTTTGAATTTGATGGATGTTTTACTAGCAAAAATGTGGGACAGCAACGGAGCAGCTTTTGCTCCACATATGCCAACTTGTTCATGGGATTTTTTGAAAATTTTTACATCTATAGGCATGACTTCTTTAGGAGGAATGTAATAAAATACTTCAGATACACAGATGATTTAATTTTTATATGTAAAGGAGGGTATAATGAAGTGGAACAAGATCTTGAAACCAACAGGTTTGACATACATTTTGATGGGCTTCAGAAAGGAAGGGAGGTGAATTACCTTGATTTAACACAAGAGGGTAGAGTAGGCATAATAAAATTAAAACTAAAATTTACAGAAAACCTGGACAACAAAATTATATGTGCCATGGATTGAGTTCTCACCCCCACACACTAAAGTTTCCAAACATTGAGCAGCTCCGGTAAAATGAGTGCAAACCTATGCAAATACAAGGCTTCTATAGAGGCAAATGTAAACAGTTTTAACACAACTACCAATGGGAAAGCCCAAAACTGAATCTTTCTCCAGCAATCCCCAACTCAGAGGGGTCCTGAGCTACACAATTCTGCCATAAAGGTACAGGGAGGCCCACTTAATGTAAAATGTCTGGTTAAAGAGCACAGTGATATCAAACAGTCTAGATTCAGCAGGTCTGAATCTAGCCTATGCTTTTGTAAGGCAAGAAAAACAATTTCTAAAAGGGAAGGAGGAAGGCAGAGTTTACTTATAGGTCAAAGTAAGAGTGTTTATAGTACACTATTAGATGACCTGCAGTTGTTCCACCTTAAGCACAAACTGGCAGCTTTTCGAGCAGCTGTGAACAGTGGGAGACTATGGAGAGCATTTCCTATACAGGATTTTAAACCGGAGAGGCTTGCTTATATGCAAGTACAGGGAACTGTGTTTGCATGAGGCTTTTATATACTGGCAGGATGAAAGACTTTTTACAAAGTTAAACCTTCAGGTCAATCAGACAAAAACACAATAAACTATCAACCATTAGTTTCCGCCATGGATGGGATGAATTTAGCTCTCTGCTCCCACCAGAGTACAAAAGAACCCTCCCATTGTAAAACAAACTGTCTTTGAGCACAAGTGCAGTAACAAATGCTTTAGAGGAGTTCATGCAATATCAGGAAAGGTGCAACAGAGATCCCATGTACAGGCTTTTCTAGCTGCTGAGAATCAGTCAGAAGATGGGACTGAATGAGCGAATATTCTTGAAATGAACCTAGCTATCTTAGTCAGTCTTGGAAATTAAAAATGTTATTAGTCCACTCTAAGTTCTAGCCTTACTTAAAGTTTGCAAGCCCCGTATGCACATACAATACAAGTTAAAGATAATTTGAAGAATAAGATGTTTAAAAAAATAACAGTGGAAGCAGTGGAACAAAATGCACTTCATTATTTTAATGCACTATGTTATCAAAAATGTTCTTGGTTCTCTCTCAAAATGCCACTGGAAATGAAAAACAAGGCAACATACAAAAATGTGGCAATGGACTTCAACTGAAGTCTAGGGTACACAGGGGAGGGTTCTTGTGCAGGTACACATTTAAGGAATCTGCAGTGCAGACATTTTCATGACATTTCAAAAAGTATGTCTGGGGGGATTACTAGCTAAGAAAATCCAAATAAAAAAAAAATATAAAGCATAAAGTTATGTGTGTGTATGTGCCCAAGTGTGTAGCATAAAATATAAACAAAATGTGATGTATACATGGTATACCTGCATCTTTGCTGAGGCTTGATAGAGCATCAGTCTTCTTTAGCAAAGACCAAATGCTGCAATTCATTTAACCAGTGTGTTGTACTGTGTGGGCCAATTTCATTTTAAGTTTTTTCCCCCTTTTTCTCCACTGTAATGCAAATAAAAAGATAGTATACAGAATTTAAAGGGGTTCAGGGGGCTACATCCCTCATGGGGGGGGGGCAGGGAGGCTTACCCCAACCACAGGAAAAAAATTGATTTGTGTTTCTGGTTTTCAAGTTATGCTTTTTTTCAAAAAAAGTAGAACATGAACTATGTTAAATTGTTGAAATATAGGGTAAATCAGGTATATATAATGTACACAGACACAAAAAAGCAAATGCTTCTGTGGATAAGTAGGCCAGCATCTTGTCACAATTATAGGTTCATAGGTTCATACTATGCTATCTGCCCTAGGGCATTTATAAGCCTAGCCCAAAGTTTTGTGGCTTTCACCACCCCTTAAGTTTGAATGGTACTATGCCCATTATTTTGCCGTGCCTCTGTCCAGCAGTGACACTGAGGTGATCCCCGGGGTAAACCTGCGATCTCCCATCCATTGGTCAAGATTTCTCTTGAACAGAGCCAGCGAGGTGCTCTGCCTCACATGTACTGGGATTTTGTTCCACAGCATAGGGAGTCTCTGGGTGATGAATCTGTCCCTCCAGCACGTCCTATTTATAACTGTGTTAAGGTTTAAGTCTCTTCCTCTTGTAGTAGTTCTGATGGATTTACATTTTTTGAGGTGGAGCATGTCCATTAATTCCGGGTTGGACATGGCCTTGCATGTCAGGCACAGGTCACCTCTGAGGAGACGGTATGCGACTGAATAGAGCTGGAGTTCCTTCAGTCGGGCAGCATAAAACATATTTTTGAGACCCTTTATCCTTTTGATGAAGAAGTTTTGGGGCCTTTCCAATTGCTGCAGGTGTCGGGTAAGATACATTCCGAATGGGGCATTGTACTCAATCATTGGTCTGATGACTGATGAGTATAGGGGAACAATGACCTCCCTTGATCTAGATGTGAATCCCTTCATGATCAGGTGGGCAATGTAGAAGGTCTTCCTAACTACTTTGGCAACGTAAGTGTCAAACGAAAGGTTACTGTCGACCTGGGACCCCAGATCCCTGATAACCTCTTCTGTGCTTAGTGGATTGCCACCTATATGGTAGCTAGGGGTAACCTTGTTTTTCCCGAAGGGTATGACTATGCATTTTTTGGCGTTTAACTTTAGGCCATGGCTCTGGCACCAGTTATCCGTTTCTATGAGACCCTTCTGAAGGATATCTGTGTCTGATGTGTTTTCAACTATGGCGCCCCATTTGCAGTCATCTGCAAACTTTGTCAGCCATAATCCTCCTGTGTTTGCCTGTACTTCTGAAAAGTAGATGCCGAACAAGAGGGGGCCCAGGACTGAGCCCTGTGGGACACCACTTGTGACCGGCTTGGAGTCTGACATGGTGCCAGCAACTTTGTCCATGTGGGTTCTGTCACTTAGCCAGTTTGCAACCCATCTTGTGACGTATGGGTTTACATTTAAGCTGGTGAGTTTTTCAATGATGCCCGAGTGGGGTATTGTGTCGAAAGCTTTTGCAAGGTCAAGGTAGGCTGTGTGGACTGCCTTGCCCTCATCAATGGCCTTGGTGACTGTTTCAAAAAAGTCAACCAAGTTTAAAAGGCATGATCTGCCCTTGACAAAGCCAAACTGGGTTGGATCCAATGTCTGTAAGTCCCCTATGTCTTTATTTATGAGTTCCATTATGATCCTCTCCATAGCTTTGCAGACCAGGCTTGTTAAGCTGATGGGCCGGTAATTTCCAGGGTCAGTGGAGGCACCGCCTTTGTGAAGTGGGACCACAGTTGCCGTACGCCACTCCTTGGGTACGTATCCTGAGGTGAGGCTAAGATTAAACAGCTGCCCTAACTGCGGGTTTAATTCCTCATTGAGTTCGTGGAGCACACAACCGGGGACACCATCTGGTCCCATAGATGCTGTGTTTTTTGCCTTGGAGAGAGCAGTTTTCACCTGAGCATTTGAGATGTGTGGGAGGCTACAATCCACTGGGATAGATATCTCTCCTTTTGGGGGGGGGGGGGGGGGAGAAATTTGCACTGAACCTGTCAGCCAGTATGTTGGCAATGTCTGTTGGTTCAGTGATTTTTACATTTTGAACTAATTCTGAGCATATCTGGGAGTTTCCTCCCATGTTTCTAACATAGCTAAAGAAGGCCTTATGATTGTCTTTTGAGTCCTTAGCGACTTTTCTCTCAAAATTTGCCTTGGATGATTTTATGAGTGTTCGTAGTTTTTTACTTATAATGATCAAGGGTGTCTTCCCTTTTAAGGATTTTGCTCTATCTTGTAGTAGCTTTCTTCTTTTATTGTAGAGCTTGTTTATGGCTGGGGTCCACCAGACTGGGCGCTTGCCTTTGGTGCAGAGAGTCTTTGTTTTGTTTGGGATTGCCTGATCCATGCAGCCCTGGAGGTGCTGGTAGAAGGCATTTGTAAGTGATTCAGTGGCTTGGGTAATGGTTTCCGCTGGCTCGGGGGCCTTGAAGGAAACCACACCAGTCTTAAGAAGTGTGAAGTCGGCTGTTGAGAAGTTCTTCACTGTGGTGTTTTTTATCTTGGGTGGGGGCGGGATGTGGACTTCCAGTGAGATTAGTTTATGATCTGATCTCACCAATGAGGGGTATACTTCCGGTGTTGAACATTGTGTCCCCATGTTCGTGATGATGAGATCTAGTATGTTTTCTCCTCTTGTGGGGATGGTGACTAGTTGTTCCATGGCATTAGAGTTTATGAAATCTAGGAACCTTTGGGCTAGAGTGTTGGGGCTTGAGTAATGATCCCACAGTCTATATTCGGGTAGTTGAAATCACCTAATATGATGGTGTTTGGAGATACATTTATCCCCTCCAGTGTTTTCAGGAAAGCTGTGTGAGGTTCCTGAGTTTGAGAGGGTGGCCTGTAACATGCTACAAATTGCAGAGCAGTCTTGCCTACGGTTAAATTGCACCTAGATGGTCTCCGATGCTTCGTGCGTTGCCACCAACCTGGAGGTGTGGGTATCCTTGATGAATATGGATACTCCCCTCCTTTCTTGGTGTGGTCCGGATTTTGGGGCTGGAACGCATGATATGAGGTAAAACCTGATAGTGCCGGGGTGCTCTCAGGAGCCTTGAACCAGGTTTCAGTCACAGCACAGACATAGATGTTCTCCATACTGAGAAGGGCTTTGAGTGCGTGCATCTTGAGGTTAAGACTTCTGGAATTGAGCAGCATTACCCTTAGTTTATTTTTTTTGTGTGTTCTAGGGTGGTAGGTTTAGAATTTGAGCCTTGCCTAAAAAAGGCACTATGGGGGTGGCAAGAGCCTTTGCCAATATCCGGAAGCCCAGGGGTGACAGGTGCAAGCTGTCCCTTGCGAAGCAGCGTGGCTTGTCCAGCATGTCATCCCAGGCAGACAGACATTGGATCCCCTTTGAATGACACCAGAGATTAAGCCAATTATTAAAGCTGATCATCTTGTCTCTGTATTGTGGCATCATTCTTGGTGAAGGTAGGATACTGCTCAGGGTCAGGGTCATACCTGCCTGGGCTACATAATCAGAGAGCTCCTCTATGTCTCTTTTCATGTAGTCCAGGGAGGTACGTCTCAGGTCATTCACACCAGAATGGACAATGACTGAGTCATACTTGTACTTGCTGTTGAGTGACCTGAGTGCTTGCATTATGTGGCGGATTCTAGTGCCCGACAGGCAGCTTACTGTGACCTTCTCCTTGCTCAATCTGGTGAGTGGGATGTCAGTGTGTCTGACTATGGAGTCACCTATGACGAGTGTGTCTGGCATTGTGTTTGGCCTTAAGGGCTGTGACTGTTTGGCACATTGACTTTGTGGTCTATGTGTTGCATGTGTTGTGTCATGAGGTGGCAGTTGTTTGGGTGTCTGCTTTGGTGGCCTCTGCTGTTTTGGTAGATTTTTGATCAGAGCCTCCGAATATGTCTTTGTGTGTTTATGTGTATGATTTGAACTTGTGATAGTACTATCTGAGACTGGGTTTGTGGTGTGTGTGGTTTCCTTCTCCTCCTGTCTGGTCTTGCCAGTCCTATGTTGAGAGAGCTCAGCCTCCAGTTTGGCTATATAGTTGCATCTCTCGCATGTATTTGTGTTTTGTGGCAGAAGGAGAGGGTTGTCTGTGTACATGAGGCAATTGTAACATTGCCTCAATATTCCCAAATTCACCAGCTGAGCAGGAGAGGACACTAGCAACTGATCCCTCGACATGCTAGAAGGAAAAGACAAAAACTTTATGTCATTGAGTTTGAAAATACTTCGAAGGATGTGGGTGGTCGAAAAAGGGGTTTTAGGCTGGTGGGGTACTATGTATCATAAACAAGTGCTATATCAGAGTAAAAAGTACTTAAGGAGCAAGTGCTAAGCTTTCCAGATAGAGAATAGTCTACTTAGGAATCAAGTAGAGCTAAACTTTTCAGATAGAGAATAGGCTGGTTTGATTAGAAGTAGAGTTCAAGAAGAGCTGTTCTAAGGGAAAAAATGAAGAGTGGACTTTAGGTAGCCTGAATAGTTTAACCTTAGTTAACTGCCACTGCTCGTGTGCTCCTGTGGCAACTCCGCGCTAAATCGAGCTAAAGCACGCTTTAGCGTGCTTTATAGCAGGGGGTTGAAAAGAGCTGGGAATTGACCCAAAATGGCCAATCGACTACTAGTTTCTGGCTGATACCACTCCAAATGGACAAATAGGCTGCTCAGTGCTCCCCACTCCCACTGGTGAACAAAGAAGCTTCCTTTTTTCCAAATAAGGATATGGAACAGTTACAGGAACCAAGACAAAGCCCAGAGATCAGCAAGCTCTGATACTGGACTATTCTAGTTCAGTAAGGCGGGAAACGAGAGAATTTTTTTTTTTGTTTTGGTTTTTTTCTTTTTTTTTCAGAACAGAGAAGAAAAAACAGTCAATAAATGCTTTTAAATGCTATAAATTGGCTAACGCACTTGAGTGCATAGCCTACAGATACAATTTGCAACAAATGGAAACTTAAAGTGCAAAAAGCAGTTTAGACACAATAAAACAGTTTAAATGCAGTAGCAAACAGGCGAAAATGCAGTCGCTAGACAGTAAACAGTAGAAAAGCCACAAAAAATATACTTATATCAAGAAAAAGTCACTCTTTCGCTCTCTGCTGCTTGAATCACTCTGCAGGACACCACGAGGAGCTGTGCTGAGTTAATATCATTCATCTTATATATCATAATATCGTTATTTAATTTATTTACTATTTGACAGGTGAGTTAACCATAATGAAGACCTTTACAACTATGATCTGAGAAACATGAATAATGCAAGAGAGCACATACAAGTAAATGTTAACATATGGGAATGCAGAAAACACATGACAAAATATTTGCAACACAAGGAGCTAAAGATACTACAATAATACTGCATATTACAGAACACCAAGCACATTGAAAAACAATGTTTTAGGGAATGCTAAGTACCTGATTAAGGTCGGCAGCAAGTAACTGTTCAGGTCATACAAGTACTTAACAGTTACCCTATGCTACCTTTTTTTTTTTTTTTTTTTTTTTACAAAAGTATTGCTGTTTAATGAACTATACTGATGTATTCTGTCATTGTTAACCTTTTCTTATCATATTTACTTTGTATTCCTATGAGATAATTTGTAATGCATATGTACAATCTGTACTATGTATTTGCATTTTTCTGGAGCGTTTCTCCCCAGGACTCCATTGAAAACAGGCTCCTTGTGGCCCAATGGACTATCATGGCAAACAAACTGCAAATAAATAATAAGTCACAAAAATAATGCCAAGACAATTATCAATGGACCACAGAGGGAATTAAATGCAGATAGTCACCATTCTTAAAATGCCTGCACATATACATGGTTTCTACTGTCAGTGGACAAGTTTAGACCTGAATTTGCTATACCACAACTTATTTGGGACAATGGAGAAAGGAGATGAAAGTAGGTCTCGCCAGAGATATGGCACCTTGGTCAGATGATTTAAGAGAATAGAAACAAGTTTCAAAATGTTACTTACAGATTGGGGAGGAGTGACAATATACATAAACTAAAATTACAGAATAGGTGATCTGTAGATTGCCATGCTGATTGGAGAATGAATGTTCTCCTGCAGGCTGTTAATGCACAAAAGAAGCCTGCTGAAAAACAAGTCCGCCAACTCATGGCAGCATATCAAGCTGCAGTGGAGCTCGGACTGAATGAAATCTAAGAGCCACCATTATTTAACCCTTGCTAAGCAGCGCTTTTACTGTTTAGAGAGTGTAAAATAAAAGAAATTTAGATTAAAAAAGTGTGTGTGTGCGTGTGTGTAAGAGTGTATGCACGTAGGACAGTGAGAGAGATCAAGCTATTATTTTACATTTGCTAAGCACCACTTTTGCTGTTTAGCAAGTGTAAAAAATAAATGAAACAGAAAGTGGGTATGTGTGTTTATGTTTCTGTATGCATGTGTGAGTGAAAGAGAGTTTGCATGCATGAAAATTGAAGACAGAGAGAGAGAGAGAGACGGAGAAAAGTGACAGCGATCTCTGACAGCAGCAGCAGTAGTTAAGGGGTTTGCGTACCTCTCGACCTGTTACCTCAAGATATTTGAATAGCCTAAAATAAACTGGAGACAAAGACTCAAAAGAGGAACGTATTTTAAATGTTGCTGCTACAAAATCACAAATTTACTTAAATATTAGGAATTGTGTTAGCACACATTTTCTGAAGCAGAGGAAGGCAGGTGTGTGTGTGTGTGTGTGTGTGACAGTGTGAGATTGACCACTGCCAGTAGCAGAACTAGACGTTTGCATTCATCTCGACCTTTCAGCTTAAGAAATCTGGATAAAGCCTGACATAAAGGGGGAACAAAGGCTCAAAAATAGGATCAGATTTTAATTATTGCTCTTAAAAATGACAAAGTTACTTAAATAATAGGATTCGTGTTACCCTGCTTTTTCTGAAGTACAAAGTGTGCGTGTGAGATCAATTGTTTCACTGGTAGCAGCAGTAAAGAGGTTTGCATACCTCTCATCCTCTTAGCTTAAGGAATATGGATAAAGCCTAAATAAAGGAGAACAAAGGCTCAAAAATAGAAATGGATTTTAATTCTTCTTCTTTCAGCTTTTCCCGGTTAGGGGTCGCCAGAGTGGATCACCTGTCTGCTCATGATTGGCAGTGGAGGTTTTACTGTGTCGAATTGCCAGCCCGGTGCCCAACCTTCCACAGAAGGCACACACACATGCACGCACTCACGCCTAGGACCAATTTAGTGTGTCCAATCCACCTACAACATGTCTTTGGGATCTGGGAGGAAACCGGAGCACCCGGAGGAAACCCACGCAACCACAGGGAGGACATCAAAATTACAAAGTTGCTTAAACATGATTTGTGTTTATTTTATTCAGAAAATTCATGCAAACGTCAGACTCAAATGTATGTCATTATTTAGTGACTTCTATTTTCAATGAATGGCAACAAACCAAAAATTTTAACAAGTAAGGGACCAAAAAACAAAACAAAGTAAATACCTGGATATATTTTTAAAGTGTTATACTTTGGTAGTAAAATGCTTCCTCCAATACCATTAACATATATTAAAGCAAGTTTGAAATATTAGGTGGAGAAACTATTTTACACCAAAAATAAATAAAAAATAATATAGTAATAAAAAAAATAAATAAAAACAATTTTACAGACAGCCCGTTTTCTAAGTGTGATAATGCCCTCAAAGTTTTGTGGTCGGGCCTGGGAATATCCATGGATGGGAATTACTTCCTGTTGGGCATTACTGCTTGCTTAACACCAGTCTGCTGCAGGAAACGTCAAACACTTTTGATAACTTAGCGCTTCCACCCCAATAATTTGGGGACTTTTTTTTTTTTTTTTTTTTTTTTTTTTAAGAGTTAAACAGTAACTTCATCCTTAATATTTATTTATTTTACATTAACAGAAGTCCATTTTCAGAAGAGGCCCTGGGAGAAAAGCTCCATACATATAACAGACATTACAGAAGGTAAACATAGGATTTAACTTCATACCAAATATGCTTAATGCCATATCTAATTATAGCAATGTTAAAGATACATTAATTAATAAAGGATTTACATGAAAAGTGTAGGATGAATCTAGTTGAAATGAAGAGAGTACAGAGGTATATTAAGGGCCTAGAGAAGAGAACAAAGTGGAAGGAGCAGAGAGGAAGTAGATAGAAAGGATTGTAGAGAAAGATTAGAATAGGTTAGAGGGAACAGAGGGACCCCTAATCAAATAAAACCAATAATAACTCAGAGAAGCTGGGAAAAGGCTGGTGTTGACTTTAATGCATTCACCACACACTGGCCAGAAATCCAAGCAGAACCAGGTTTGATAGTAATAAAAGGACTTTACCTTTATAAAATAATAAAATCAGACTCAATAAAACAATCTCTCCTCTAGTGCCTTGGCTAAAAAGCCTTTCAAGAGTGCATTTACTCAGTGCAAAATTCCCCCATTTATATAACACAACTCAATCCACAAAAGTTCAATTAATCCATTAATTAAAAATCTCCAATTACATTCACAATTTAAACCCTTGAGAAACAAGGCATCATACTTGAAAATAAAAATAGATTCCTTGTATAATAATTTATTTTTTAAGTTAACATGATAACACTTTTGTATAACTAAGGCTGTTGTTTATTCTGCTATTTGTCAGGAATGCCCCGTGTTTTACATAGGAAAGAGAGCGGCAACTAAAGCAGCGTATTTACGAACATCAGTACGCTATTAAGAAACAGGATACCAATAATGCCTTAGCTAGGCATTTAGTTGAATACCCAAATCATAATTTTAAATTTGCTGTATTACATCAGGTAGTAGTTAATCCCAGAGGTAGTCCATGGCAACTAGAATTAGAAATCCAAGAACTTTATTGGCATATCAGAACAGTTGCCTATGCCCCTCCAGGTCTTAATGAGTTTGTCTCCCCAAAATGCATTTTGAAACTACTAGCCTTGAGAAGATAAGGTTGTATTTATTAGTTTTATAAAAATTTAAATAAAAATAATACGAGTTATAAAACATATGTAATATTGACATAATTCCCCTTTAGTGGAATATCTCAAATTTTTTATATATAAACAGCATTTTCCTTGCTTATAAGGCATCGAAGTTTTAATTGTGGGTAGCAGTTTTGGCTGTTTATAAAATGTTTTACCTTTGTTTTAGGTTCCCTTAAATGACAAGAAGATGTTACACACCAGGTTTTTGAAAGAAAATCATTTCTTAATATAAAATCCTTTTGTGGTTTTAAGTTTTAAAAAAGTTTGTAATGGTACTTATCTAACATAATTCATTTCTCATTTAATTGATCTTGATTGGAGCCACCTGAGTGTATATAAGGTGTGCTAATTGATTTGTAAAATGTCTGATGGAGAAGTATTAGCTTTTCTGAAAGCGCTTACGTTAATAAAGTCTGTTGTTTTTATTCACTGCTCTAGTATATAGACTTATAGCATCTGCTGTTATAAAATACATCATCTTATTCCACTCTAAGTTAACTATTCCCTCTAAAAAGTCAAAAACATCTTGAATATATGATGACAATTTAGCTACCCTAGGCATTAAATACTGAAGATTGCAAAATGCATTTGTACTGTCTCCCAAAAATACATATAGACTAGGTCAATTTTTACATAACTATTTAATGCCTAGGGTAGCCTGTTATAGGTCCCCAACCATGTCCTAAGGCTCACACTCCAAATTCCTTATAACCCTGGCGAATAATAGGGTTCAACCTAACACTCTCATACTGGGCGACTTCAACTACCCCTGCATTAACTGGGAAAACTACTCATGTTCCAATACACTTGCCCAAAGTTTCCTGGAATTCATTAATTCCAATGTCCTGGACCTGCTCGTTCTAGAGGTAGAGCAACATCCTTGATCTGGTCATTACTAACATGGGTGACCGTTGCTCTACACCAGTAGTCAACTCCTCCCTGGTTGGACCCGACCACAAACTAATCTTGGAAATCCAAATCCCTCCCACCCACTCCTGCAAAGGTAACCACCATGAAAAACTTCTCCAAAGCCAACTCTGGGCTCCTAAAAACATAAGTGGCTAACTTCATGGCACCCATGAAAATGGAGAATAGTTGCAAGACTGCCGAATCAAACACCAATGCACTGTACGAATACATACACAAACGCATGGATCTCGCCATACCCAATAGAACCAAGATGCTTTCCTCCAAAAAAAGGAAGCAAATATGGTGGTCCCCCTGTCATAAACAAACTTTACAACAGGAAGAGGAAACTGATGCGGGAATAAGGTGAAGTCTTAAGACTGGAAAAACTCCCTTATCAGCCTCAACAAAATGTTGAGATCCCTCATCAAATCCTCTAAAGCTAGCTATTAAACAGAATTGCAGCAGACAGTAAAGACAACCACAAGGCCTTCTATAGTTATGTAAAGAATCTCCATGGTAATACCCATATTTTCTCTGATCTACTGCACAATGGTACCTCCTATACCGAGCCAACAGATATTTCCAATATACTGGCCACTAGATTCAGTGTCAACTTTACCCCCCCCCCCAAAGGACCAATCACAATGCCAGTAGATTGCCAGGTACCCAGTATTACTACTGCACAGGTTAAAACAGCACTGTCCAAAGCCAAGAATAAAGCTTCTATGGGACCTGACAATATCCCTGGCTGTGTTCTACATTAACTGACCTGTGTGCCCTGTTCAATCACAGCCTCACCTCAGGCTTTGTCCCTAATGAATGATGCATTGCTATAGTCATCCCTCTCCACAAAGTAGGAGCGACTACAGACCCTGGGAATTATCACCCCATTAGCATGACAAGTCTGATGTGCAAAGCTATGAAATGCATCATCATGGACCTAATAAACAAGAATATAGGGAATCTCCAAACTCTGGATCCCACACAGTTTGGGTATGTGAAGGGTAGATCATGCTGGCTCAACTTGGTTGACTTCTTTGAGTCATCAGAGCTGTGGATGAAGGCAAGGTGGTTCATGCAGCCTACCTTGATCTGGCCAAGGCCTTTGATACCATCCCCCACTCAGGAATCATAGAAAAACTCACTAAGCTAGGCATCAACCCCTATATCATTAGGTGGGTTGCAAACTGGCTCACAGATAGAACCCACAATTTGAAAGTAGCCAACTCCAAGTCAGACTGTTGACCAGTCATGCATGGAGTCCCACAGGGATTGGTCCTGGGTCCTCTCCTGTTTAGTATCTACGTCTCAGAAGTCCAGGCCAATATGAAGGGACTCTGGCTGATGAAGTTCGTAGATGATTACAAGTTGGGTGCCATTATTAACTCCCCAAGTGATGTTGACATCCTACAGAAAGGCCTCACTGAGACCACTGACTGGTGTCAGAACCATGGCCTTAAGCTCAATGCCGAAAAATGTGTCATCACCTTTGGGAAAAACCCGGTTCCCATGAATTACCACATCGATGGTAGTCCACTGAACACAGAAGGCATTATAAGAGATCTGGGAACACAGGTTGACAGCAACCTCTCTTTTGACCACCACATTGCCAGTGTGGTCTGAAAGTCCTTCTATGTGGCACATCTTATTACTAAGGGTTTTGCATCCAGGAAGAAAGAGGTCATTGTCTCCCCTCTACTCTTCCCTCATTAGGCCAGTCATAGAGTACAATGCCCCATTTGGCATGTACCTCACTAGACACCTGCAAATGGAAAGATTGCAAAAGTACCTCGCAAAGAGGATCCTAGGCCTTAAACATTTGTCCTATATGGAGAGACTCAAAAAACTCGAACTAGTTTCGGTCTCATATCGCCTACTTAGAAGCTATCTCTGCTTGACTTACAAAGCCATGTCTGACCCAGCTCTGTTAGAATTGCTACATCTAAAGAAATCCCAATCCCTGTGCACCACACACTCGAGACCTTAACCTCATTACCACAATCAAAAGAACATGCTGGAGGGACAGGTTCATAACCCAGAGACTGCCCATGCTATGGAACAGACTTCCCATACATGTTAAACAGACACCTCACTTGCCCTCTTCAAGAGAAATCTTGATGAGTGGATGGGAAATGGAAAATTCACCCTGGGGATCACTCCAGTGGCTCTACTCCACAGAGGCACTGGAAACTAAGGTCGGTGGCACGATGTCAGGGTAAATCCTATGGGATAGGCTTGTAAAGGCTCCAGGGCCATTAGCCTAGTTCACGCCAATGAACTGATGAACCTATGGTGTTAATCACACTGCAGTATAAATACAGGCCAAGGAATGTGCAGCATACTCTCTCAAAGCGTCAGTCAATCCTGACGCTGTCTAAAGAGGCAAACACAAATTCTAAAACGTAACTATTTGAAATAGTAGGACCCACTACAGCGAGTCCTGAAACATGGAGACTGAATGGTTAAAAGACTGGACTTGTACACACAAAGTCTGAGGTGCCATTCTCAGAATACTTAAGATATGGCAATCTTGAAGTTGGTATATATTAGTTCAGGTGTTGTAGGGGCCTAACCCCAAATATGTGGGGCTTGCCCCTCCCTCGCAAAAACAAAGTTTTTAGGATTTTCAAAATGTGCTCTTCTCCAGTGTTTTTGGTCTTTTTTTCAGCTTTTTGTCACCTGGCATTTCAAGTGCCAACATTTCAACAGGGAGCTATTATAAAAATTATTTTGAACATGTACACACACAGCAACACTGATTTGAAGTACAGATATGCATAACTTTAAACGTATAATTAAAATAAAAGTAAACAGAATAGTATTGACTTTTAACATGTAGTTACATTGTACAAATGGTTTGACCACTCAGCATCATAGAGAAGTCCACATAGTGCTAGAGTTTACATAAGTACAATGTATTATGCCCCAGCTGCCACAAGATGTACTGATGTACTTAAAGTGAGGAGAGGTTTTTGTTTAAATAGTGCTTTACTAGTGTAAGCATCAGCAAACATGCTCAATTCCATACCATTTCTTTACAGTACACTATACAATCCCTGAAAATATGCAGTATTACAGCTGTAAATTATTTTAACTGTGCTCAGTGAACTCAAAGCGACCAGGAACTGTAAAGTGCAGGAAGTAAGACATTTACAGCATCAAAAAATCAATATAGGTCACGGTCAGGACTCTGGTTATTTAACTGGCTTATTAGGGTACTTGGAGAGCACACCACCAGGTCCTATATTTAAGCACCATCTGTTTTATCTACTCCTAACTGGGACTTGGGGTAGTTCGGATAATCAAACTGTTCGGATAATCAAATTGAATCTGACACAAAAATGCAAAGATCTGTTTTTTTCTGCATGCGTTTCAACCAGTGATTCCAGTGGACAGTAAAGACTATTTTTCACACATGAGCGGGCTACAAGCTCAATGTATAGCATTTACATATTCAGACTTTATGATTTTTCCTACCTAGAAACTTTGGAAGGCTGCGTTGGGATAACAGACATTCAGATAATCGACACTCTACTAACTCCCATATATTACACTCTTCTTACCTAACTACCTGCTACTTGCGTCTTTTAATGTAATAAGTCATAACCACACAAAATTATAGTTTTAAATCCTCCACATATCAAAAACTCAGTTACAACTAACAATTATTCCTACCCACCCATAACATTAGTACTTTAATTTAGACAGATCAGAAACATGAGTAATAAGAAATCTTGATATTCATCAATCCTGCTATTTCTATTACGGTTCACATAACCCGGAGGGTGGCTTAATGGTTAAGGTGTTTGCCTTACAAACACAAGGTGCAGGGTTTGAGTCTCATAAGGGATAATTGGCTAGGTTTAAAATGGCTTGCAAGGGCAGTTCGCCTAGTACTAATCTATGAACCTATTGAGTCTCATAAGGGATAATTGGCTAGGTTTAAAATGGCTTGCAAGGGCAGTTCGCCTAGTACTAATCTATGAACCTATGAATCATACAGACCTTAACACACAATCTACGTACACTACCCCCTTTCCAGACCAACTACAATTAAAGCATACACATAATAGCACCAACCATCTATAATACACAAACAAACCATGTACCATTTACCTTACACAGCAATCTTATCCTAATATTACACAGAAATAGGAGAAGTTTATATAAAACTATTTAAAATTTATTGTTCATATTGCATAGAAGCTCATACCTAGTGGGGATATTCACCCCAACCCTGGCCCTCAAACCAATCCCACCCATCTAGATCTTCATACCCCAGCCCAGCTCAAACTATTAACTCTCCCCAGACAAAGTACCGACTTACTACTAAACATAAACTCGAAGTGTTATGAACACAATTCAAGACTTGCATGCTGTCCTTCCTCTCTACTCCAGATATAGCCCTTATAACAGAAACCTCGCTAAAGCCAGACATCGCTAACAACAAAATAGTTCCCCCAGTATACAATATACATAAGGTAGACAAACAAAAAGGAGGTGGTGGTATACAAAAACAATCTCAGTTTAGAAAACTTAGACCTAACCATCCCAAACATTAGTAAACACTATTTTGGTGTTGCTAAAGTAACAATCCAAAACAAATATCTGAACATAGCGGGAGCCTACATCCCTGGGAACAATCTCACTACTCTAGAACACATCCCATTAGCGTACATCCCTGGGAACAATCTCACTACTCTAGAACACATCCCATTAGCCTACATCCCTGGGAACAATCTAACTACTCTAGAACACATCCCATTAGCCTACACCCCTGGGAACAATCTCACTACTCTAGAACACATCCCATTAGCCTACATCCCTGGGAACAATCTAACTACTCTAGAACACATCCCATTAGCCTACACCCCTGGGAACAATCTCACTACTCTAGAACACATCCCGTTATTGGACAGCAGAATCTCTCCCTCAGGAAACAATTATAATGGGTGACTTTAATGTGGAAAGGTTCTCTTCTAGCTCTCAAAATCCCACTGACTACATTAACCTATATGGTTTCTCACAATCCAAACTTGTACTAGAGTAGACGAAACATCAAACATTCAGTCCTGGATTAGATCCTTACAAACAGGCCAAATTTATCCCTGCACTCTGGCTGTCTCCCCAACAGCCTCAGTAACCATATTCCAACTTACATTCTCCGACACCAAATAAATCCATAAAAACTTACCACCTACTACCAAATCCAAGATAAGAAAAAAATTAGTCCCAAGACTTCATAACTAGTTTAAAAATGCAGCCGGGCACCAGTCAAAAATCTCCCTTCAAAAACTGAAGTTGAATACTTTAACTCAGCCTTCCTCAATATGCTAAACATCTTGCCCCCCCCCCTCAAGAACAATAAGGATAAAATCCAGTTATGCCCCCTGGCTAACCAAACAAACAAGATCTCTGTTAAAACTAGAGACAAGGCCTGGGAGATATGGCTCAATGGTCAAACTACAACTATCAAACAAACATATCTACAACTATGAAATAAATCTAACAAATGTATTGGACAGGACAAAATAAATTACAACAGCAGTATCCAATCAAAAAAAATCAAAGAAAGCCACAAATATTCTGGGCTACCATCAAAAAATTCCTACAGCCAGGACAAACTAGTACTCCCCCCTCCCCTACACTCACTGATACTAAAGACAACATAGCCTCACAACTTAATGAATACTTCACTGAATCCTTACTAGCCCTCACAAATAACTGCTCTTCCCCTACCGAGACTCAGAAAGTACCCACATTTGATACTAACCTGTCCCAATAAATATAAACAAATATCTCAAAAGGCTTAAAACCTACTACATTTGCTGCAGTCCATCTTCCTGCTGAATATGTAAAAATCGCTGCAGAAGTAATAACATCCTATCCATTATCCATATGAATCCATTTCAGAACAAGCCCCTAAAATGGAAAGTATCATATATCATCCCTCTACATAAAGGTGGAAACTCGACAGAATTATCAAGTTACTAGCCAATAGCTGTACTACCACAATTATCTAAAATACTTGTGAGGTGCATCCATTCACAAATCTCTCCAATAACCAACAGTCCTCTGTCTAACACTCAACATGGTTTCCATCCTAATCACAGTAC
The DNA here is from genome assembly GCF_019279795.1 of Protopterus annectens. Classification (NCBI taxonomy): domain Eukaryota; kingdom Metazoa; phylum Chordata; order Ceratodontiformes; family Protopteridae; genus Protopterus; species Protopterus annectens. The sequence continues at coordinate 1,493,024,072 of NC_056745.1, read as the reverse complement.
CACCACTGCCTTTGTTAACTTTATTATTAACCATCATCACAATGAAGGCAATTTAGTTTCCTCCATTTTTCCTGATCTATCCAAAGCTTTTGATATTGCCTCTTATTTTAAACTGTTAACTACACTCTCAGAACTTAAACTTAACTATGCTGCACTTACTTGGTTCCAGCAATATCTAACTGGATGCCAGTAAGCTGTAAACAAAATCTCTCTTCACTAGTGCCTGTAATCTTCGAGGTGTACCACAGGATCTATTCTGGGTCAGTCTCATGTTCTTTATCTTTCCTAACGATCTTCATATTGCCACCCTACTTGCCTCTGTAGTTCAATATGTGGATGATTCCACCCCAACACTATAAACCCCCCCCGAAAAAAAAAATCACAGAGCAGTCATTCAATAAAACTGAATCTTGGCTAAACAATGCACAGCTTACCAAAACAAAATTTGTGTGCTCTTCTGCCCAACTAGAGCTGCAGACCCCCACCCACCATTCAATATATCATCAAACCATACAATTATTTCTCCAGTTTCCCAAACAAAATTATTTGGAGTGGTCATTGACCATACTATGAAATTTGACATGCACATATAACAGACAATAAAAAGTTCACAAAAAAACAGGAACGTTATACATAAATCAGCACTTTCTAAACAAATCTTCAAAGGCCACTACAGCAAGAAAGTATCTTATCTCTACTCTACTATACACCTCACAAACTATCACAATTAAGAAATCTGATCTAGCAAAACTCAAAACTTGATATAATAAAAATCACAAGGTTTGCTACAGAATCAAATTTCAGATCCCATCATTGTTTGGCTTTAGAACAACTATCTTTGCTCAAACTACCAAATCAACTCACCTTCTCCCATCAAATACTAAATCAGCCAGAAAAAACACCAGTACTTCTAAATCTACTAATATACTACACCACTAACAGGGTATTACGTTACACTAACAAATCCTTCTTAAATATATCCAAACCTAACAATGCAGCTGGATTTTTCACTTTACTCAAAACTGCATAGCCAAAACCTGGAATCCCCTGCTACTAAATATCAGAACTACTACTTTCAACTTTAAGAAAACTTCTCAAATTACACCGATCTGAATCCTGGACCTGCTCTTGCAACAACCCTGGTTAGGAAATAAATTGTCATAAGGCAGCTAAAAGAACACAACCAGTCATTTTTGTATTTGAATAGTATACCCTACTAAGCATATGTATACTTAACTTGCTTGTATTTCTTTACCTCCAATCACAGCACTGGTATTCTTTTTATTCCTACCTAGACTACGATTGTATCAGTGAAATGTAAAATATGTATTTTTCATTTTGTGCTTGTACTTCAAATTGAATTAAGAAACCGCGGTGGTGCAGCGGTAGCATTGTCGCCTCACAGCAAGAGGTTCTTCCATTCGATTCTTGGCTGGAGCCTTCTGTGTGGAGTCTGCATGTCTTCCCGTGGTGTAGTGGCGTTCGAAAGACATGCATAAATGGGTGTGTCTTTGCTGAAGGTTGGGCGTCGAGCTGTCACCTCGGCACTGTAAAAAATCTACTGTGGCGATCCCTAACCGGGAAAAGCCAAAAGAAAAACACCAACAACCTAAGATTGAATTAACATTTATATCTGTACGTTGTATACGTATCGTACTGTTATTTATAAATGTGGAGGTTTTCTCCATGGGCCTCCACTGAAAAAGGACATTTTGACCAATCAGACTTTCCTGGTAAACAAAAGTAAAATAAAATAAAGTGTAGTAGTGGTCAGGATTCAGTGCTATGGTAACATGCTACATTCCAACTCCCCTTAAAATTTAAATTTATTAATGTTTCAGACTAGTGAAGTAGACACTGCATACAGCAGGGGTATGAGGACCATTGGGTTAAAAAATGTATTATGCACTGTTTGTAGAACAGTTACTTGTTTTCAGTAAGTAGATGGAAATGGACAGCCTTCTTGAAAGCTGGAAGACTATTTCTATGCCTTATCTTTAGTCAATGCAGACAAGGCCTTTGATAACTTAAGATGGACATACTTATTTCAAGTGTTGGAATTATTTTACTTCCTGTCCTCCTTTTTAAACATCCTGTGAGGTATACATCAAGGTTTATGGCAGTAGTGTGCGCGGGACCCTATATTTCACAACCCTTAAACATCTCAAGAAGAGTCAGGCGAAGTTGCCTTTTAGCACAACTTCTATTGATTTTTGAAACAGAAGATCTGGCTATGATTGTCAGAAAATTATTTCAAATGTCCTGTCAGAATAGCAGGGGGTGGAAGGTGGCACAGTATTACTGTAGACAATTTGTTAATGTTTCTTAACAATTCACAGAAAACTGTTTCTGTATGATGGGAAACAGCAAGGTTGTCAAGCCTTTCATGGATACAATATAAACCCTCGTAAGTCTATATTAATGTCGCCCACTCTTTCCATCCCCCCTATGGATTGCAGCACATAATTTTATACATAATCCCCTGTATTTCTTATACATAAGCATTCAGCTGGCATCCACCTCAGCTGGGACTAGGTATCTGAATTACCAGACTATTCAGATGATAATACTTGCATTCATACCTCTCAACTTTCCAGATCTCATTATTTGACTTTGTTGCTTATAAATTTTTGGTTTTCTGGCAAACTGCTGAGGATTGAAGTCATCACTAAATGACATATGTTTGGGTTTCAGATTTCATATCATTTAGAAAATGCATCCCTACACAAATCCGTTTACTCTATCAACTAAGTTGACAACAGGAATATTTAAACTCTGTCCATATCTTTAGGCCTTTGCCACTCCTCCCCATTATTTTAGGCTTTCCACAAATTTCTTGCACCACGAGGTTGACAGATACGGTTGCATGCATACAAGAGTGGGCAACTTTGAGCATCCTGTTTGATACAGAGCTGCTGTGTTTTAAAATAGTTTCTGCATCCAAAAATTTAATTTATTTATTTAATGGGTAAGTGAGCTGGTCAAACTAACCCTATTCAAGCCATGACCCAGACTCCCAGCAAACAAAGAAATATTATAAACTAACCAAAGCAATTGGTATTATGAAGTAAACACCACCACTGTATACAAGTTACAAGTTTTTAAATGTATTTTAAATGTAAAGTATGAATACAGTCAAAGTTACTTGGGTTATTAATTGTTATCCCTAAAGCAATTACATTGGTGAGGTGCTTTTGTAGTGTTTTTTTTTTTTTTTTTTTTTTTTTAATTCTTTTACAGTACAGAGCATTCCAATTTCAAGCAGTGGGCCCTACACGTGAGGTTTTTGCACCTATTATATTTGGAAGTAAGGGTGGATAAGAAAACTTCCATAGTCCTGGCTCTTAAGAGTACACGACTATTCACTGAATGGTAGCCAATTTCTAAGAGGCATGCAGTATGTTAGTCTTATTATTTTGAAGACACACCCAAGAAGGAAGATGACCCTATCAACTATGGAAAGTCAGTTGACACCTTTCAGAAGGTCACAATGATAAGTATGTGAATCATCAAGCAAATCCGAAGATCTTATTTTCTACCATTTGTAGTCTTTCGGTATTGTTAGCAGAACAGAATACTTGCATTTGGGAAGCAGGACATTCTTAGCAATGACTAATGTAGTTTTTGTGGTCAGCAAGCACGAGCTCTCAGTTTTATTAGTGATGTTGATGTGTGTATGGGTCATAAATGTGAGGGACTGAGTATGGTACCCAATACCTACATTCGTTAACAAAGGGATAATCTTGTTTTGCATCTGAACAGGATGGATTTTTGAAGTCTTGCCTTTTTATGTGGAGTGGAAAACAACATTACATTTTTTTTCTTTGGACTGATATGCTCGCTTGTAGCTGACCAGTGGCATGACTTAGAAAAACTTGTTTGGAGTTGTGATTGTGGTGATAGAGCTATCAATCCAAAGGTAAATCCATCATCAGCATAGAGAGTTTAAGTGAAGAAAATTCTGTAGGTAAGTCGGTAATGAACAGGAGGAGGAGTAAGGTTACAACAGAACCTGGGGGGGGGTCTCATAACTGTAAGGTTCCTGTGGTTGAATATTGCTTATAGAAGACTTGGAAAGACTGGTCTGACAGATGGATAATGAACCAATTAACAGTGTTGTCAAAGTTAAATTTTCTAAGCTTGTTAATCAGAACCGTCTGGCTCACTGATTCAAAAGTATGTCATATCCACAAATGCTTTAGCTGTGAGTTAATCCTCATTTATGTTATACAGCAGGTTAGCAGCTGAATGGAGAGTTGTTGCAGTACGGAAAACATTGCAGAAGCTGTGTTGTTTATCAGAGAGCAGTCCATAATTGCTGATGTGTAAAATAAATGATTATACAGATGTTATTTTACAAAAATGTTTGGAGTTGGAGAGAGGTTAGAGATGGGAAGGTAGTCATAGTCATTACGGGCTGTTATCTTGTGAAGGGGGTATGATGAAGTGCTTGAATTTGGGGGAGGGGGTGCAATTTCTGAGTTGATGGACTGGTTAAAGATGTGCCTGAGATGTGTGGGAATATAATTAACAAATTTCTTAAGGAAAACAGGAAGGAGAAGAAACTGCTGACAATTTTTGAATTTTTTACAAAGTTGTGCCACTGTTAACAGCACAAAAACAAAACTCACTTGTATTAAACAAGCACTCCTTTTGATGCATTATATTTGGTAGAAACTCCCTAGGAGGAGATGCTGCACTCCTGAGTCTGTTGTCTGTCAGACAAGTTGTTAAACCATGGTCACCATTTGCTTGAGCTGTTGGTAGCTCAGAGGAATGTAAAAGATCCCGAGATATCTGTCAAAAAGAGCAGGGAAAGTTCTCCCAGCAAATTCCTCCTAGTAGTAAGGATATCACACTGGGTTTTCCCAAAGACAGGCTACTAGCCAAGTGGCGTTAACCCATTCAACAAAAGTTAGATAAATAAAACAAAACAGTGTAAGAAACTTTTCTGTGTGGAAGTTTTTCACTTCTAGTATGTCTAGTTCATCACTATATATTAAAAAGCAGAAAATGGTAGTAGAAATAGCAAACCTAAAACTATCCTAAATCAAAAAAATAAAAAAAAAAACTTATTTTGAAATATTAAGGCATTGCTGCCTTACAGCAAGAGGTTCTCCAGTTCGATTCTCGGCTTGAGTGCTTTCTGTGCGGAGACTGCATGTCCTCCCTGCGGTCACGTGGGTTTCGTCCAGGTGCTACGGTTTCCTCCCACATCCCAAAGACATGTTGTAGGTGGACTGGATGCTCTAAATTGGCCCCTAGGTGCGAGTGTGTGCCTTGTGTGGAAGGTTGGGCACCGGGCTGGCAAGTCAACACAAACTCCACTGCCAATCATCCTATGACCGTTGTTCTGCTGTGGCGAACCCTAATGGGAAAAGAACTAAATGAACAGAAGAAGAATTAATATTATACAGAATTATTAACTCTATTAGGTATTCACAAGTAATCTATGCAGGGCAGCCAGGCTGTTTCCAGTCAAAAATCCTCCATTAAGCACACAGACAAGTGATCCACACAAAACAAAGAATAAACAGAATGAGAGTTGCATCCCAAACATTCTGACTATACCTGTTATCAGTTATAGAAGTGGTTTACTTTGCTGTAAAACAAAGTGTAATAGCATACCGTGTTCAATTCAAATCCCGCCACCTCATCCTTACTAGTGTGACATTCAAGCTGGAGCCTACTAAATGTCCCAATAATTTAAACCTTACGTATTTTAAATAAAATTAATAATGATGTGGTATCTCTTATTAAACAGATTACTAAAAAAACTTTGTGAATTTATCAAAGACATTATAATACATGGTTGGAAATATTTAAACATTAAACCATTTGGCAATCAAAAAAAATATATTTAGGCTTCCAGAAAAAAGTACATTGTCCAAAACAATCTATTTCCATAAATTGTTAACATTGATCACTTTTGTCCCTCTAGACTTCTTCAGGTCTATGTACAAGAACCCTAAAAATATATAGCTGCAAAAAAATCTTACTAAAACTAACCAATATGCATATTAAAAAACAAACCAAAATATATCGCTTTCGTCCCTTTAGACTTCTTCAGATCTGTGTACAAGAACCCTAAAATATATATAGGTACAAAAAATCTTACTAAAACTAACCAATATGCATATTAAAAAACGTAAATCAAAATGTAAACAAGAATACAATCTTATACGTACATTTAATGAGCAAGTTAAACCAGAAGTATTTCAACTTTGTGCTGGCCAGTGTGGGACAGTAAAAAGAAAAATACTGTCCTTAATAAAGTACTGAACACTCCACATATCATCATCTTCTTTCGGCTGCTCCCGTTAGGGGTCGCCACAGCGGATCATCTGTTTCCATTTCTTCCTGTCCTCTGCATCTTGCTCTGTCACACCAACCGCCTACATGTCCTCTCTCACCACATCCATAAACCTTATCTTAGGGCTTCCTGTTTTCCTGTTACCTGGTAGCTTCATCCTTAGCATCTTTTTCCCAATATACTCAGCATCCCTCCTCAGTACATGTCCAAACCAGTGTAATCTTGCCTCTCTGGCTTTGTCTCCAAACCTTCCAACCTGGGCTGACCCTCTAATTCACTTATTCCTAATCCTGTCCACCCTCATCACACCCAGTGCAAATCTTATCTTTAACTCTGCCACATCCAACACTCCATATAAAATAACACAAATTACCACATTGTTTACAGGATTAATTTTATTTCATTTTTCAACTGTCCTTAATTCAAGTATTAATTTTAGTGTTATTTGATATGGAGTGAACTATATACTTATTTTACACTTGTTGACCAGGACAGTTCAATTGGGCTATGCAAAAACTAATTTATTCCAACTTTAGTTTCTTGCGTTAAAGTCAGTCAATGTTGCTTGCTGTGTGTAGGGCTATATGCATGTGGGATTCCATAGTGTTACTGAAAACAGGAGTTCTCTGCTGATGACTACTGTAAGGTCTTTGATATTTCTCAAGGACTTTATTCGATACTGCAAAATCTTGATGGTAGAGCGTTATACTCACTGTACATAAAAGTGCTGTAAACATTTACTGATGTACCCCAGATAGTTTTTGTATGCCATGGCCGTGATATCGCCCACAAAGGAATTAATCGCTCTGACATTGTTGCTGGTTAACGAAGCTTCTTGACATAAAACACTACATTTTTATATTCTATTGTTTTTTTATTGACATCTGGAAACTAGCATTAAAATGAATTTACTCTAGATTAATGTAAGTAAAAGTAAACTTTTTTTTAAACAATTCAATGTGCTAATTTCCACAGTAAAATAAAATGAGAAAATTTCAGCTCATATGATGTTTGGTCGTTGATCCCAGACCAGGAAGCAGATGCCAATTACAATATTGGTTCTCAGGCAAGCACTAGGCTAGCTGACATTGTGGGCCATTTTTAGTCTAGGCAAATTCCTTTAAAGAAAATCAAACCTTGTGCCTTGTACTTATGAGGTAAATATCCTAACCATTATTCTAACCCCTAACACGGTTGGGATATTAGTCATCCACTGCTACACACAAAGTACTGATTTCAAAATGAAAGTGGATTTTTCCAACTCAAACATTCAGAAGCATACATTTTTTCAAGTGTCATTGAAAAAGTATAATGTACACAATAACAGGGAACAAAGATTTAATGCGACATACACTACTGAGTACATAAGTGCCTGTGTTTCCAGTTGTTGAAGGAAGGTTAATCTGTGTTACCACCTCGCACATTTACTATGTGAATACAATAAATGTATTCTGTGTAGCTGAAGTACCACATTTACTCGTACCTTTGGATGGTCCTCTTCTATGCTTAGAAATTCAGGGTCGACACCCACAATGCTGACACATTCATTACTAAAGCTCCACAGCCAATGGTTCTTTTCTTCAGCTCTTGAGCATGTAGACTTCCTTTTACACCTGCGAAAAAAGAATTCCAGTCATGTTTCTGGACTAATTGTGTCTGGTGCCCTATAGCACATACAGTCTATTCAAAACCTTTTAAGTATTTATTAAAACAAATTAAAAAAAATGCACTCTCAGAGAAATATATGCATAAATGGAACCAAGATAAACTGCACAAATTGGAAGCCCTTTTTTTGTTTTATCTTCTGCAGTTAAATACAGGGGTTATGGCTGCAAACTGTAGTTCCCTAGGGCACAGGGCTTGATTTCTAAAGCTGTCATCTGCATGCTGTGTGACACTGAACAAGTCAGTTAACCACATATTGTTGCTGGGTTGCCTCTAAAAAAGGATCATGTCCAGTGGGTCTCCCTGGTTAGTAAACAGGATTTTTATTAAGTAATCCATCCATCCACTTACCTACTTAGCTATTTTATGCTTATTTTAAAACATACAAGAAAAAAAAAACTGCTGTTAATATTTTACGTTTCTGGTTTATACGTTTTACACATCACTCTCTTTTGTCAACTTTCAGTAATGTCGAGCAGTCCACTCAACTTTTGTTTTGTTTCTATTTTGCACAAACAGCAATGTACTCTGCTGATAAGATGCACATGTGACAAAGTATATTTAACCACACACAAAGTAAAACAGGTACAAAATAATTTAAGAGATAGCCCATTTTATCAGCACAATAATGCCTTCCAGGGTGGGTGACTTAGGGAAAGAACAGCATTTCTAAGAGGGGGGAGGAAACCTTCACCTATGGAGTTAGTTCTCCCAACATGACTTGGTAGTCTGTAATTTACCATGATGACCATCCTGTCAGTTATTGGTTGCACAACCGTTTGGTCACACATTATGTTTACCACAATCTCTCAAACTTCAAAGCAGCACGCATAGCTCATTTGTATGAGATGTGATTTTGTAGACATCACACTAGGGTTTTGGCAAGGGTGCCCTTTGGCCACATTTCTCTTCACTGGGGCTACTGAGCCGCTGGCTACACTTCTGAGACATACCATCTACCCACCTAGTCAGCCAATCTTATCCAGCCAGCAAGAAGGAATATTTCGACGACCTGCTGATTTCTCCGGTAATTCCACAGGCTCTCTCATGTCTTGGTGGAATATTCTCTGCAAATGACAGCCAATATAAGGGTGTAAATCAAATTCTTCTAAATCTACTTTAATGATGTGCAATTTCCCACTTCCTCCATCAAACTTAAGTGTGATTTCCCTATTAATACTCCCTATTTTAAATACATACGGTACATCTTTCACCCCAAAAGATTAGGGGATCTGTGTGGAGTACATTCAGCAGGTTGTAGATGACTCTCAGAAAACAGAGGTCCTGGAGTGTTCCCTTTGAAAGAAGACTCGTCCTCAAACACGACTCTGTACCCAAAGAGATCATGGATCCTGCAAAGTCTTATTAAGAGATAAGCCATTTTAACCCAATCTCCTAAATATCTCATCTTATGTCCCAATAAATATAGGAGTTGTGAACCAATTCATTTGTGGGTACATAATTTATGGCTATAGCCTTTGTTTTATCTTCATTAATTTTGTATCCTGAAAAGATGTGAAATTGTCTCAATGTCCCATAACACTAAGAAATCCTTTTCTGGATTATTCAGGGGCAAAATATCTGCAAATAAAGCCAGATTTTCTTGACTTCCATACCAGTTATATCCTTACATTTTATCAATTAGATCCTTACATTTCTATGTCCCTTATTTTCTTTGCCAATGGTTCTACATATAAGCAAACAAAGGGGACACCGCTGCCTGGTTCCTCTGCTCAAACACAGGTCATCGGAGAGGAATCCTCAGACTAATTCTTGCCTCTAATCATTCATATGTATTTCCAATTACCGTTCCATTCCCCTGCTTATAAAATCACAACTCGCTCTGAAATGCTTTCTCTGCATCAAGACCCATCAACAACGGAGGTACTTTCTTACACTCTGCTTCCCCCTGGATCATCATTGTTCTATTAATGTTGCCAAATGTTTGTTTCCTCTCCACAAAACCACACTGATCCATATCTACCAATTTTGGCAACACCTTTGCAATTCTTTTAGCTAGTATGTAAACACTTTATAATCATGGTTTAAAATTGAAATGGGTCTACATGAAGCCAAGTTTGAAGGGTCTTTGCCATTTTTAGGTATAACAGCCGCCACAACTTTCTTCTAAGATGTTGGTTCCTCCCTACCTTTTAAAATACTGTTTAACAAAACCTTTCAGATCTGTATTATTTTCTTCCCTGCTGTTTCCAAACTTCCACAGGAATACCATCTGTTCATCAAGGCTTTCCTGAAGATTGCTTATACATCACTGTTTTTATATCGTCACTTCCTATCTTAACTGTTATTTACCTTTAACCTTGCCATATTTAAGTCTTCCATAAACATTTCAAATTATACTTTTTTTTTTTTTTTTTTTTTTTTCCGCCTTTCTCTGCTTTATACCAATTTTCATGAAATTTACAGAATATCTCTAAAACCTCTACAGGTTGCCTGGCTATTTTTCTTGTTATGGGCTCCCTAAGCTTGGCAACAACCCTTTTAATGGTCTGTTGTCTAAGCTGCTGTGCTAAAAGTTCTTGTGCTCTGGAGTCATTATCAAAACATTGCTGCTTAACTGCAATCTTAAAGTCATGCATATAATTCTAGATACTTCTTTATTTTTTCTTTAGCACTCGGCATTTTCTCCTCTTCTTGTGTCAGATTCCCCTTATTCTTCAATACCTTAACCTTTCTCTGTCCCTCTAAATCATGTCTATTGCTTCTTAACCATCTCTCTCTCTATCTCTTTTTTACTTGGACCTCATTTTTAAATTCCAGTTTTATTTTATCCCAGTCACTAGCCAAAACTTCTGACAATATTTCTATCTTCGCTAATAACTCTCATCTAATTTCTATGACATATTCTTTACATTAATCTCTTTTTAACAAGCAGGTGGGAAGGTGCCAGTGTCACTTTTACTTTGCTACCTTGCATTTCTATCTTGTTTTTACTGGTACATGATCAGAAACATTTACTGGACGTGTGCTGAAGCTTTCATCTAAATGCACAAACTTCTGTGAAATATAATTTCTATTTAGTCTATCCCGGTTATTGTACATTGGGCCAATGCTATGTAAATTCTGACTTCGTATTTCTAAATTCACATCTTCCATACCAAATATTTTCATAAATTTCTGCAGAAATCTATCCTATTTTGTTATATTGTCCCTTTTAGGTCCCCATGATGCATCCTCACTGTTGCAAGTCAAATTCCAATTCCCACCTATAAATAATATTCCCTGCTGAAAGCTGATTATTTCTCCCAAAATGTTCTTAAACTCCATAATAGCATTTTCAGTGGAATATAAATACATGACAATACAACCCCCACTTGTCAACAGTCACTATCACAAATCTACCATTTTTATCTTTCTTCCTCATCTATCACTAATGGAACCCCTCTAGCAATTAGGATAATTACCCCCTTTTTCCTCTGTCCCTGATATTATGCCAGATATCGATTCCGAAATCCTCTCTGTGAAATTCACATGCTCATTTCTTTCCAAATATGTATCCCTGCAGCGTTGCGGTTTGCACTCTGCATTTCTTAACATAATTCAATATTCTGTCCTTTTTATCCATACCCGCAAAGTCATTCATGTTCCAGTATAATTTGGACAGCATAACCATCAGGATAAATTGTTCTCACCTATTATACAAGACAGATTTTTTGAATGTGAATTTCCAGATTTTGTGTTACATGCAGATACCAATATTTGACAGGATAGTCTTCTGTACAGTTATTACTTCTCATCTCCATTTGAGCCGATGTCACACTTTAAGACTTTTTGCTTTAATGAAAATCTTCAGACAAAAAACTGAATAGAAAATGCTCTCATCCCCTCTTAACTTGGAACAAGCACACAAAACTACGTACATCTTCAAAACATGAAGTTTAACCATTTGGGTCTTCAAAACATGAAGTTTAACCATTTGGGAGGGAAAGAAATGCCCCAAATTGAAGGCTGAATGCATGTATACATGTTAAGGAAAATCATTAACTAAAGTTGTGAAAAAAATATAGCATAAGTGTCAAAAAATCAAAGCACAAGAAAGACGGTTTCTCAACTATAATGGACGAAGTGTGGTCAGACGTATGAGCAGTGAATGCAGTTGAAGTTTGACCAACAGGAGTAATTAAGGCACAAGCAAAGCTATAATTTGTGCACAACCAGTGCCTCAGCTATAAACAAAAGTGTGACATATGGTTAATTTTTCTACATAAGCTCGTTACTTACTCTCCTTCTGTTACACACCAGCCACAGTAGGGGTCTCGTGACTTCATGCAAGATTGACAGTCCTTGTAATCATTGCACGTCTGAACAGGAATGTAAGTTACCTGCAGAATTTCAAAAACAAAAAACTTTTGATCTGTTAATTTCACCATCAAGACATCTGCAATCATTTTAACCAAATGTCACTTTTCTGTTGTGAATATATCACTGTGACTCACTTCTCCTATTAGCCAACAAACCGTATTTGCAAAATGAAAACGCTCAACATTTTAAAAACAGTAAAATAGTTAAAAACATGTTTTTGTAGTAAATCATATTTTACCAGGCCACTCTAATATCATGTATGAAACATATTACTACATAATTTAATGATCATCATCGTCTTTTGGCTGTTCCCATTAGGGGTCGCCGTAGTGGATCATCTGTTTCCATTTCTTCCTGTCCTCTGCATCATGCTCTTTCACACCAACCACCTGCATGTCCTCCCTCACCGCATCCATAAACCTTATCTTAGGCCTTCCTCTTTTCCTCTTACCTGGCAGCTCCATCTTTAGCATCCTTTTCCCAATATACCCAGCATCCCTCCTCAGCACATGTCCAAACCAACGCAATCTCGCCTCTCTTGCTTTGTCTCCAAACTGTCCAACCTGAGCTGACCCTCTAATATACTGATTCCTAATCCTGTCCATCCTAGTCACACCCAGTGCAAATCCTAACATATTTAACTCTGCCACATCCAGCTCTGACTCCTGCCTTTTTGTCAATGCCACCATCTCCAACCCATATAACATAGCTGGTCTCACTACCCTCTTGTAGACCTTCCCTTTCACTCTTACTGGTACCAGTCTGTCACAAATCACTCCTGACACTCTCCTCCACCCATTCCACCCTGCCTGTACTCTCTTCTTCATCTCTCTTCCACATTCACCATTACTATGAACCGTTGATCCCAAGTACTTAAACTCATACACCTTTACCAACTCTACTCCCTGCATCCTCACCATTCGTCTACCCTCCCTCACATTTACACACATGTATTCTATTTTAGCCCTGCTGACCTTCATTCCTCTCCTCTCTAAAGCATATCTCCACCTCTCCAGGGTCTCCTCAACCTGGTCCCTACTCTCGCTACATATCACAATGTCATCTGCAAACATCACAGTCCATGGGGCCTCCTGTCTGATCTTATCTGTCAACCTGCCCATCACCACTGCAAATAAGAAAGGGCTCAGAGCTGATCCTTGATGTATGCCCACCTCCACCTTAAACATATCTGTCACTCCCACCACAGTCCTCACCAATGTCACACTACCCTTGTACATATCCTGTACCACTCTTACATACTTCTCTGCCACTCCCATCTTCCTCATACAATAATTTAATGACACTGCTGTAAAACACCTGACAATTGATCATATTAAATTATATAATGATACCACTGTAGTCATACCTGACAACAGATCCTATTACTACACAATGTAACGATGTTGCTGTAGTCATACCTGACAACAGATCCTATTACTATACAATGTAATGATGCTGCTCTATTCATACCTGACAATAGATCCTACTACAACATAGGTAGGTACTAGGTTATTGGCCCTAGGGCATAATTAAACCTAGCCATAAGTTTTGTGCTATAGCACTCCCTCCCAGGTGGTTTATTTACCTGCACCCCTGTCGAGCAGGGCCATAGAAGTGATTCCCGGTGTGAATTTCCTGTTTCCCATCCACTGATCCAGATTTCTCTTGAAGACTGCCAATGAGGAGCTCTGCCTTACATATATGGGACCCTATTCCAGAGCAAGGGGAGTCGCTGGGACATGAATCTGTCCCTCAAACATGTCCTGTTTATTGATGATGTTAGGTTTATGCTCCTTGAGCGTGTAGCTCTGGTGGATTGGGTTTTCCTTAGGTGGAGCATTTCTAGCAATTCGGGGTTTGACATAGCCTTGTATGTCAGGCAGAGATCACCTCTGAGTAGCTGGTATGTGACAGAGTACAGTCTGTTGTTTTAGCCTCATGGCATAGGGCATCTGTTTAAGACCCTTTATCCTCTCTGTGAGGTACTTTTGAGGCTTCTCCAGCTGCTGCAGATGTTTCGCTAGGTACATCCCGAATGGGGCATTATATTCAATAATCGGTCTAATTAGTGATGAGTACAGGGGGATAATAACTTCCTTGTTCCTAGATGCAAACCCCTTTGTGATAAGGTGGGCCATGTAGAAGGATTTTCTAACCACTTTAGCAATGTGGTTGTTGAAAGAGAGGTTACTGTCTACTCGAGTCCCTAGGTCCCTTATCACACTCTGTGATAAGTGGGTTGCCACCTATGTTGTAGCTCATAGGTGCTTGGTTTTTCCCAAAGGGGATAACAATGCACTTTTTGGCATTTAGTTTGAGGCCATGGTTTGGGCACCATGTATCTGTATCCGTAAGACCCTTTTGAAGGATGTGAACATCACTAGGACTCTCTATTATGGCTCCCAGTTTGCAGTCATCTGCGAACTTTGTTAGCCATAGTCCCTCCGTGTTTGCTTGTACTTCTGAGAAGTAGATACCAAACAGGAGGGGTCCCAGGACTGAACCCTGTGGTACACCACTAGTCACAGGTTTGGAGTCTGATCTGGTGTTTCCTATTCTCACTGAATGGGTTCTATCCATGAGTCAGTTTGCAACCCATCTTGTTACATAGGGGTTTATATTTAGGTTGGTGAGTTTGTCTATAACTCCCAAGTGGGGAATGGTATCGAAGGCCTTTGCAAGATCAAGGTATGCTGTGTGAAACACCTTGCTCTCATCTATTGCTTTAGTGACCATTTTGAAGAAGTCAACCAGATTTAGGAGACAATGACCTTCTGTTCACGAACCCAAACTGGGTGGGGTCCAAGGTTTGTAGGTTCCCAATGTCATTCTTTATGAGTTCCATGACGATGCGCTCCATGGTCTTGCAGATGAGACTAGTCAGGCTGATGGGGTGGTAAGTCTTGGGGTCAGTGGTTGCACCTCCTTTGTGGAGTGGTATGACTGTTGCCATGCACCACTCTATGGGCACATAGCCTGAGGTGAGGCTGTGGTTAAACATGGTATTAAGGTGAGGGGTTAATTCATTTTGGAGCTCATGTAGCATGCAGCCTGGGATGCTATCTGGTCCCATGGATGCTGTGTTTCTTGCCTTAGTGAGTGCTGTTTTCACCCGAGTGTGATTTTAGGGGCAGCACAATCTTCTGGTATGGATATGAGCCCTTTGGGGGAGAGGGTGAGCTGAAATTTGCACTGAACCTATCTGCCAATATATTGGCGATATCATTTGGTTCCGTGAATTTTTGAGCCGGTATGCTGTAGTTCGGAGCAGATCTGAGAGGTGCTACTGAGGTTTATGACATAGCTAAAAATGCTTTGCGATTGTCTTTGGTGTCCATTGCAATTATTCTTTCAAAGCTCGCCTTAAGAGTTTTTTTATGAGGGTTCTTAGTTTTTTGCTAAGGTTGGTCAGGGAGCCCCTCCATTCTTGGGTTTTTATTTTTTTTGTAGTAACTTCTACCTTCTATTATAGAGTTTATTTCTGGCCAGGGTTCTCCAAACTGGTTTTCTCTTTTTGGAGGAGTGGGTCTTGGTTGGGATAGCATGGTCCAAGCACTCATGTAGGTGCTTGTAGAATGCTTTTGTGCAGGATATAGCAGATTCAGTCATACTGACATTCTGCGTGGGAGTAGTGAAGTTTGCCACCTCTGTCTTGAGTAGCATAAAGTCTGCTTTGGAGAAGTTTTTCATCATGGTTTCTTTTGGGACAGGGATGGCGGTGATATGTGAATATCTAGGGTGATGAGTTTGTGGTCTGATCTGACCAATGAGGAATTTATGACAGGTGTAGCGCATTTGTCCCCCATGTTGGTGATGATCAGGTCCAGTATATTTTTACCTCTTGTGGAGGTGTTTACAAGCTGGTCCACAGCACTGGAGTTAATGTACTCCAGGAAGTGCTGACCAAATGTATTGGTATTTTTGTAGTTTTCCCAATTGATGTTTGGGTAATTGGAATCATCTAGTACAATGGTGTTTGGTTGGACTTTCATGTTTTCCAATACCTTGAGGAAGGCGAAGTGAGTGTCATGGGGCAGGGAAGGTGATCTGTAGCAAGCTACAATCTGAATTGCAGTGTTGCCCATTGTTAGTTGCACTTGGATGACTTCAGAGGCATCATACTTTGTAACTAGTTCGGAAGTGTGGTTATCTCTGATGAATATGGATACGCCTCCTTCCTTTGTATTTCGGTCAGGGTTTTGCGGCCGAAATGTGTGGTATGAGTTGTAACCTGGAATCGCTGGGGTGCTCTCTTGAGCCTTGAACCAGGTCTCCATTACTGCACAAATATTGATGTTCTACATGTTGAGGAGTGCCTCGAGAGACTGCATTTTGAGGTTTAGACTCCTAGCATTTAGCAGCATGACCCTCGGTTTATTATCGCTAGCACTTGTTACGGTGGTGGATTTGTTTTTTCAGCCATGCCTAAAAAAGGCACTATGGGGGTGGCAAGAGCCTTAGCCAGTATTCTGAATCCCAGGGGTGACAGGTGCAAGCCATCGATGGCAAAGCATCGAGGCTTGTCGAGCATGTCATCTCAGGCAGATACTGGATCCCCTATGAATGACACCAAAAACTTAGCCAATTGTTGAAATTTATCATTTTTCCTTGCACTGTGGTATCATACTTGGTGAGGGTAAGATGCTAGACAGGGCTAGGGTCATACCTACCTTGATTACATAATCAGAAAGCTCTTCTATGTCCCTTTTCATGTAGTCCAGGGAGGTACTTCTTAGTTTCTTCACACCAACATGGACAATGACAGAGTCATATTTGTACTTCTTGTGGAGTGACCTGAGTGAGTGGGTATTGTGGTGGATTCTAGTGCCCAACAAACGACTGACAGTGACGTTCTCCTTATCCAGCCTGGTGAGAGGGACATAGGTGTGCTTGACTATGGAGTCACCTATTACAAGTGTGTTAGCTATGGTGTTTTGCCTTAGGGACTGTGATTGTGTGGCACACTGGTTTTTGTGGTTATGTGATGATTGGGGTGTGTTTGTGGGTGTAGGTTGCTTGTGTGTCTGCTTTGGAGGTCTCTGTTGTTTCCACAGATTTTTATTTAGAGCCTTCGAATATGTCTTTATGTATCTATGTGGGGAGTTCGCATTTGGATGTATGGTGGGTCTATGTGTAGTAGGCGGTGTGCTGAAGGTTGCTAACTTCTCCTCTTGACTGTCAATTCCAGTCATGACTGGAGAGAGCTTTGCTTCAAGTTTAGCTATATAAGTGCATCTCTCACAGATTTTGGTGTCTTCTGGTTGGAGGAAAGGGTTGTCTGTGTACATGAGGCAGTTGTGACATTGCCTCAGGTATGCCCAAATTCATCAGGTGCACAGGGGAACCCGCTGGAAACCGGCTCTTTGACATGCCTGAATGGTTTAAGGAATTTGTTTTTGGGGAGAGTAATATGACTGTTCTCTACAGACAACTATTGGGGATCTAGTATTATAGCTTATATAGTGCTTCTGACTCTTTTTGTGCCAAGTGCTAGTCTAAAAAGTATTGATTTCAGTGCTAAAACTGAAAGAACTGGCAAGTACCAAGGGAAAAACTGAAGAGCAGACTAAGTGGGGCCGGGGATAACTTAACCCTAGTTAACCGCCACTGCGCGATGCGCAAAACCGCATAAATGTGACTTTATATCTGAAAGATTAAAGAGAGAGTTTAGCCCAAAACGGCCAATAAAACTTGATTCTGGGCAGAAACCAATGCTCCAAAGACAGGTAAACTGTTCAAAGCTCCCCACTCTCAATGGTGAGCAAAGAATCTTCCTTTTTGCCCAAGTAAGGTATGGCCAACACACAAGCTCAAACACAGCCCGGGTATCAACAGGTATCTGAAAAGTACAGTTTTGTACCTACCATAAATGTAGATGTTCGAAGATCCACATTGCTGCAGTCCTTACACTTGGGTAGTCCGCTGTCCTCGGTCGGCCCGAATATCAAAGTATTAGGCTGACGTCGGTCAAGGCGCTTAAGACTGACATCAGGACGTCAGGGTACAAATGCGCATGACCGACGTCATATCCTCAGTCTTTTCTTGCCCCAGATGTCAGAAGACCCTGAAAAGAAAGGTCAAAACCAAAAGACAGCAAAAAACAACCAGCCACCCTTGCACTAATCATATGTACAATATATACAATATCCACAATATTCACAACCCAAACCACACAACCGCCTCTAACTACAGAGGGGAAGGAGGGAGAGCAATGTGGATCTTCGAACATCTACATTTATGGTAGGTACAAAACTGTACTATGTTCTTCATCTCACATTGCTGCAGTCCTTACACTTGGGTAGAATCCCAAAGCAGAGGTAAGGGAGGATGGCAAAACTATAAAGCAGTAGGAGCTGCCAAAATGCCCTGTAAAATTGCAGTGGCAAAACCAGCCCTAGATTTAGAGTAAAGTGGAAGGTGGTAATGCTTAGAGAAAGTATGCACTGAACTCCAAGTAGCTGCCTCCAAAATATCTTTAGTTGCCACCCCTTAAAAGCTGTAGAAGTGGCAGTAGCCCTAGTGGAATGAGGCCTAATCCCAGCTGGAATCTCTTTACCATGATGGGAATAACAGAAAGCAATACAAAACCCAATCCACTTAGAAATAGTTTGTTTTGACACAGGCTTGCCCTGAGAACCCAAAGCAAATGAAACAAATAACTGCTGAGACTGCCTGAACCCTTTAGTTCTGCTCAAATAATATCGCAACTGCCTGTGTATATCCAAAGTGTGCAAAATCTTTTCCCCTTTATTTTGGGGTTTGCATAAAAAGTAGGCAAATGAATAGTTTGGTTTAAAGCCACACTAGAAACCACTTTAGGCATATAGGAAGGATTAAAGATACCCTATCCTTATGGAAAATTAAGAAAGGCTCAACCGCCATAAGGGCCTGTAATTCAGAAACCCTTCTCGCAGAGGTAATGGCCAACAAAAAAGCAGTCTTCCATGATAAATATTTCAACTCGGCAGTAGCTGCAGGCTCAAAAGGTTGTAGAGTGAGTTTCTCCAACACAAAATTGAGATCCCAAGCAGGAGTAGGAGCTCTACATGGGGTCTTATATTCTTTGCCCTCTAAGGAATT
This sequence comes from Protopterus annectens, assembly GCF_019279795.1. NCBI lineage: Eukaryota > Metazoa > Chordata > Ceratodontiformes > Protopteridae > Protopterus > Protopterus annectens. Next base: position 1,493,004,691 of record NC_056745.1, on the reverse strand, counting down.
GCTTAAACAAAGGATGAGAAAACAATGGTGGGTGTCAGTCATAGTGAGCAGAAATTGCTGCAGCATGAACCTTAATAGAAGAGGACAAACCTTTGTCCAGTAACTCAGTAAGATATTGAAGAGCCACACTTAAATTAGGCTTAGAAACATCAAATTCCTTTGCTGTACTCCAAAATAAAAATCTCTTCCATTTATCTGCGTACACTTTCCTTGTACTAGGCCTTCTGGCCTCCAAAATAACATTCAAAACTTGCTGTGGAAGCCGAGACCCTCCAGGGTTTAAAACAGAATATGCCAGGCTGTTAGGTGAAGAGAGTGAAGTTTGACATTGAGTAAATGACTGTTCTCCTGAGACAGCAGGTGTGGAATCAAGGCAAAGGCCATGGAGGCTCCCATACCAGACTTCTCAGTAATGGGTACCAGTGCTGTCGAGGCCAATCTGGAGCTATTAAAATCATCTTTGGCTTGTCCTGTCTGACCTTCAGGAGTACCTTTGGGAGGAGAGGCAGAGGTGGAAAGGCATACACATGAAGATTGCTCCAAGTGAATGAAAGAGCATCCACTTTCCAAGCTGTGGGATGAAACCTTTTGTGCAAAACTTTGGCAGCTGGTAGTTTAGTGGAGAAGCGAACAGATCTATGTCTGGAGTTCCCCATAACACTGTCAATTTCTGAAATACATGAGGATCCAATTTCCACTCGTGGGGATCCATAATTTGTCTGCTCAACACATCTGCTAAGGAGTTCTGTGCTCCGGCAGAAACCTTGCCTGAAGATTTAGCTGTAAACTGAGAGCAGTCTCCCACAAAATCATTGCTTGTCTGCATAGAGGATAAGAATGTGTTCCCCCTTGCTTGTTGATGTACCACATGACAGTTGTGCTGTCTGTTAGAACCAACACCTGCCCTGGAAGAAGTAAATCCTTGAAAGCTATTAATGCAAATTGGACTGCTAACATCTCCTTCAAGTTGATATGTAGATGTTGAAGTCTGGCAGGCCACGTGTCTTGTACCCACTTTCCATTTAGATGAGCTCCCCAAGCTTTGTCTGAGGCATCTATCGTTAGAATCTGACTCTCCTCTGGCCGGGTCACAGAGAGTCCCTTGTTTAGGTGACATTCCTGAGCCCACCACAAAAATTCCTTTTGAATGCAAGGTATTATCTGAATGACAGTGTCCATATCTTGGCAGTGCTGTGTCCATACATTTTTGAGATACCATTGTAGCTTCCTCATATGCAGTTTGGCATTGGGAAGCACCAGAATACAAGATGCCATGAACCCCAAGGCTTGAAGGACTGTCCTTGCAGTCAGCCTGGACTGATGAGACAATTGATGGAAGTAAAGAAAGATTATTTTGTTTGTCCGGGTCAAAAGGCCATCTGGGATGCTGTATTCAGTCTCACACCCAGAAAGCACATGTCCTGAGAGGGTACTAGACTGGACTTTATTTCGTTCACAGAATACCCCAGGCATCTTAGCACTGCTATCACATATTGTAAATGATGAAGAAGTTCGTCCTTTACTTGGGCCAGAATCAGGCAATCGTCCAAATAAGGATAGATCTGTATTCCTCTTAGCCTGAAGAAAGCTATCACTGGAGCCAGAACCTTCGTGAACACTCTGGGCGCAGTAGATAAGCCAAAGGGCAATGCAGAGAACTGATAATGAGAAGTCCCAGCCCAGCGCAGATACTTCCTGCAACTTAGCCTGATAGGAACATGAAGGTAAGCCTCCTTGAGATCCAGAGTCACCATCCAGTGATCTTTGCCCAGCAGAGGTAAAAGCTGTTGTAACGTCAACATTTTGAACTTGGGAATGTCCAGATAAGTGTTGAGGATAGATAAATCCAAAATTGGTCTCCACGTGTTCCCCTTCTTTGGTACTAGGAACAGGCGAGAATAAAATCCTAGGCCCACTTCTGGCAGAGGGACTGGTTGTATGGCCCCTATTTGAAGTAGCAGAGAAATTTGTTTGTGAGCCTCTCGTCTTTGCTGAGGAGGAACGTCCGGCATGCCTTTGAAAGGAGGCAAGGTATGGAAATAAAACCTGTAACCTTGGTGTATGATATCCAATACCCATCTGTCTTGGGTAATCAAACTCCAATTTTCCTTGAAGAGTGCCAACCTTCCTCCCAAAGGTGCTGCCAGGCAAGAAGGATCTGGCAGCTGAAAAGGTAGGTCATTGGGCCTGTTTACGAAAGGACTGGCCCTGCCTCACCAAGATTGTGCAGGTGAACTCCCTGTTCTAGGTCTGAAGTAGCTCTGAGCTCTGCCCCTACCACGTCTAGATCTACCCCTAGACTGTGAATCATAAGAAGAATCGTCCACCCCTTAGCAGGCCAATTCCTACTAAACTTCGGGCTGAACTTGCAAAAATCTTTAACAGCCTGCATAGACTTAGCCTTGTCTTCCATTTTCTTCAAGACTGACTCCACAGGTGAACCAAACAACACATCAGACTGTAAAGGAGCATCCAAAATCCTTGTCTTAACATGGTCAGATAAATTCTGATCCCTCAGCCAGGCGTGCCTGCGAAGAACTGACCCAGTGGCAGCCACCCTAGACGAGGCCTGTACAGCATCAAAACCACATTGTAAAGAATGCTTACCCACCTGTTCAGAGACATGTACCAAATCTTGTAATTCTTTACACTCAATGCCTTCCGCCAGAGCATCTACCTTAGACTTCAATTGAGAAAGAAGATAGTTTTGATATTTCAACATGTGAAACTGGCAATTCAAAGCCCTCATAGCTAAGGTGGAAGAAGTATAGACTTTCTTTCCCCATCTATCCAAAGCTCTGGCCTCTTTATCTGGAGGAACCGGATTTTTTACAACAGAGGCCTTGACACCCTTAGGTCCCTGACTAACAGTTTCTGGGTCCGCCCTGGGACTCTTATAAAGATATTTATGAGCCTCAGGCACCCTGTAATACCTATCCGGTTTAACAGGAGCAGGAGGCAAAGAATCAGGATTAAGTGAAGCCTCTGCAAACACATCTTCCACAACATCCAGAACAGGTGGTATAGCCAAAGGCCTATGCTGGGGTAAAAGCAAAAATTCCCTAAGCCTTTTCCTGGAATCAGAGAAGTCCTGACCTTCCCACTTAAAATGTTCCCTCATCGAATGAAGAGTCTCTGAAAAAGAAAAATCCTCTGGAGGAGAAGCAGAAGGAGTAGAATCATCTACATCAGAATCAGAATAAGGAGAGTACTCCTGCAAGTCTTCAGCCGAAGACTCTGAAACATCCGAAGCCTGCTCAAAACTCCCCAACTCTGGTTCCACCCTAGGCCGCTTATCAGGAGGGGGCAAAGAACCTCTAATCAAAGTAATTAAATCTTCTGCCATTTTAAGCATGTGCTTCTTGGGCACAGATCCTGATGAACTAGGAGTGACACCAACAGAAGCTAACCCTGGCCTGCCTCTGGGAGAAGCCTTGGAAACAGAAGGAGAGGGCCTAACCACCCTAGGAAGGGAGGGGAGTACAGTAACCTGAGAAGCCCCTTCAGCCTGACCTGCCTCCTGAGAGGCCACATCCTGCAATATCAAAGTCTCCCCCTGGGACTCGAGAGAAGCCTCCGGAACCACCGTTCCACTGACTCTAAAGAACCGGCGTCGATGCACGGGACTCTTCTTGCCTGGGTTTAGCTGCTTTGTCTTTGCGCTTCTTGCGGGCCGGAGCATCCGGCGGCATATTATAATTGCACCGCTTCGAAGACCAACCTGGCACAATCTAACCGGCAATAGTGCGCTTATTGAACCTAGCACAAAAGCGACACCCAACAACGTCGTGCTCAGGCCCCAAACAAGGAATACACAAAGTATGATAGTCCCTATGCGGTATCTGTTTCCCACAAGAAATACAGTTATTCACTTTTTCTGACATCCGGTAAACCACTGAGGCAAGAAAAACTAAAATATTCCCCAGCGGGTACTTAGCCAACTTTGACTCGGTCTGAAACTCTGAATTGAAAAATTTCAGAGCGACGGCACTTGCAACGCTGCTTCTGCATCGGACCATGCGGCAAAAAAGACTGAGGATATGACGTCGGTCATGCGCATTTGTACCCTGACGTCCTGATGTCAGTCTTAAGCGCCTTGACCGACGTCAGCCTAATACTTTGATATTCGGGCTGACCGAGGACAGCGGACTACCCAAGTGTAAGGACTGCAGCAATGTGAGATGAAGAACATCTGGACTTTTCTAGCTTAGTAAAATGAGAAAATAGCAAGATTTTTTTGCTTTTGTTTTGTTTTTTCAGGAAAAACAGTAGAAACAGGTAATAAACAACTTTTCCAGTGCAGTAATGGCTATCACACTTGAGTGGGAAGCTAGACACAATTAAATACAATTTACAGCAAAAATGACTAACAAAGTGCAGGCACAAGTAAATGCAATTTTCAGTAAAAAAAATAGCATTTTGAGAAGCAATAAACGCCAGAAAACGAGTGGAAATAGTAGTAAAAAGCAAGAAAAACCTAAACACTCCAAAGTCTCTCCTTTTGTCTTTCTGGCACTGTAGGTCTCTGCAGGACTCCTGGGCAGGATCTGCTGAGCTTATACAGACTCAAAAACTGTGCAAATGCATTTTTTATATCAGAAAGATTAAAGAGATAGAATTTAGCCCAAAATACTACACAATGTAACAATGCTGCTGTAGTCATACCTGAAAATAGATCCTATTCGTACACAATGTAACAATACTGCTATAGTCATACCTGACAATAGATCATATTACTACACTATTACTACACAATGTAACAATACTGCTGTAGTCATAAGTGTCAGTGCATCATATTACTATATAATGTAAGGATATTTCTGAAGACATACCTGATAATGGATCATATTTCTATATAACATAATACCAGCCATTAGATCCTATTACTATGTAATGTAATGTAACAATATTGCTGTAGTCATACTTGACAATGGATCCTACTACTACACAATGTCATACCTATCAAAGGATCACATTACTACAAAATGTAACAATAGTGCTGTACACTTACTTCAGACAAAACATCATATTACTATATAACCTACTGATACTGGTGAAGACATACCTGATTATGGATCATATTACTGCATAACCTACTGATACTGGTGCAAACATACCTGATTATGGATCACATTACTACATAATCTACTGATACTGGTGTAGACATACCTGATTATGGATCACATTACTACATAATCTACTGATACTGGTGTAGACATACCTGATACTGGTGTAGACATACCCGATTATGGATCGCATTACTACATAATCTACTGATACTGGTGTAGACATACCTGATTATGGATCATATTACTACATAATGTAATACCTCAGCATGGATCATATTGTTATAGAACATAATACTGAAGTAGACATAACTGATAAAGAATCACTGCTATTAATCAATGACTAGATTAGTAATGACTAAGTCCTGGAGTGTCTTGTGAAAGTCTGACTGAAGAATGTATGACAAAGCAGAACAAAATTTAAAGAGGATTATTTCAGCAGGAATGGGAGTCATGGTGTCAGAAACAGAAAACGTACGGAGTGGAAGAACAGACCCCACATGAAACAGTGTGCAAGTATGCTTGTGTGTTTGTTACAGCAAGAATGTGCATGTATACCAACACGTGCGAATGTAATATATACATCTGTGCAGTACTGGTGCAAACAAGAAGTTAAACTAAAGTCCCTTCAACTTAACTTGTTGGCAGCTCAGGTGGATGTTAAAGATCCCAAGGCACCTTCCTAAAAGAGTAGGGGAAAGTTTAATGATGCTCCGGCCAAATTTCCTCTAGTAGTATAAATACCACCTTGAAAAGATATCACTAGCCAAGTAGGACTAACCCTATCAACAAAGGAAGGACAGACAGCTAGATAAACTGCTAGTGTGCAGATTTAACGGAAATGTTCTTGAATAGAACAGATTCAAAGACATGGGCTTCAGAGCAGTTCTAAAACTGTCGGATAATAGGTTGTAAACTCAGTGCCTATCTAGTTGAGCTCCATACACAAAGTGTACAAAAGACACATAATCCCAGTTGAAAGGCTAACATGGTGCATTTTAACCAAAAAAATAAAAATGTCAAAGGTCATTACCTGCCTTGAACAGCATCAAACTTAGAAAACAAATGAGCTGCTGAAATGCTGCAGTGCAAAAGAAAGACTACCAAAGATATATAAATAGATGTACATTTTACAAATAAGCATTATACATTACCTGGACCAAGGTGATTATCTTCTTCCTATATAGTGTTATACAAGTTCTTACAATTTCTAGAACTCACACTGTAAAAATAAATAAAACAAAACAGGTGCACACTTGCCACAGCAATGGACTTGGAATGGATTAGAATTCCCTTGTTGGGTACCATTCAGCTTGGTAAAATTCAAGATTATCCCTTATTACCATTGTCAGGGTATCATACACGGCCTTGGGGAGGTACACGTGTGACATCATACTGAGGACAGGAACAACAGGTTCAATTCTGCATTCCCCCAGTTCAACTCCAAATCAATAAGTAAGTAGAAAAAGAAAAGAAATGCCCAAGCAATGCGGCAATTCATCCTGCAGATATTGGGTGGACAAACCATCATGATGCAGGTTGCTACAAGACGTTAGAGTTCACCAACTGCAAAAGGCCTTCTCCTATAGTAAAAAAGATTTGATGCACATAATGTTGAACAACTTCTGCAGTGGGTAACTGATGGAAAGAATTCCAAGCAGTAAAAACTTAAATTAACTGAAATTGAAGAAGCTGGGGGCATCACAGAGAACTTCCACATTTGATGGTGCAAATCTCATATTTTTTTTTTAAAGACCTTTATTAAATTATCACTTAAGACAAAGGCAAACATAAATTATCATAAAAGAAAACAAACCATATCAACGAGTTTCCAGTTACACACATTATACATAGTGTTCTTTCATAACTATCAGTCCGATACTACATAATATGCAAAATCCCCACCTTCCCTTAAACTTCACTCCTCCTACAGACAATTATTCTGTGTGTATTGTTCCTACAATTTCCATTTATTTCTATGTAATTTGCTCCAACCACTTTCTAAATATCCCATTCCCAGTTTTCATCTCTGTTACTACATTCAGTCCTTCAAATGCAGTTGGTTTAGACTTCTATTTTCTAGTAATTTCCACCACCATGTTGTATATACACACACACACACATATATATATATATAGATATATATATATATATCAGCATAACAGAGCTTATCCACTGAGATCTGATGGAGGTTTTAGGTTTAGTTATAGGAATTTTCGTTCCGATTCCTCTAGACCTAATATTCCTGTTTCCCATTATTCTGCATCTAACCCAGTCCCAGCGTCGGTTTTTAATGTTGTGGATGTGGTTTTGGTGGGAATGTCTTATCAGCCACAGCAGAACATTTTCACCACTGCAGCTCCGTTTACTCCTTCCCACCTGAATTTGCCTCAAACAACACAGTCAAAAGTTTTACTTCAAAATATTCCAGCTACAGTTTCTGTGCAACCATCTCTGCCGGTGCAACCCTCTCTGCCTGTTCAACCTTCTTTAGCACCAGTCTCACTGCAGTGGACTATTGGTTCTAACAGTTTGTTTTTCTGGATCAGGACATGTTTCTGTGGGCAACAGTAATATTTTAGGTAGAGGTGCTACTATCATTTCTCAATCCCCAGCACTTCATTCACCGGTGCAGTC